>NC_090937.1:1309485911-1309785911 GCF_040938575.1 Ambystoma mexicanum | reverse complement strand
CTTTGCTTGGCCTCTCTGCTGAGACTGACACCAGGGTTCCATGTTGTGCCAACGTCACCAGTGTTTAGAGGCAAAATTAAATGGAAAAGAAAAAAAGAACACTCATTCGTAGAATTATCCCAACGAAGGGTGAGCCATGTTGTTCTATGACCAAAATTACAGCAGTGTGGACAAGAATAGCAAACCAGAGGACCCATGCACAGTCAGCCCCCCTCTAAGAAAGGCAAAAGCATATGTACATGCCTTGCCAATACAATTGGGGCTCCTAGTAATATTTAACATTCTCTAGACACTGAATGTGTTCATGAATGTCATTGTGCAGCTTTCTCCTACCGAGTTGTGCTATCCTGCTTGGCTCGCACTGGTGCCCTGCCCGGGGCGCATGGAACGCTAAAGCACGCGCACCATGGCCCCTGAAGGGGCTAGGGGGCGGGGGGGATTACCAGGCCGCGGGATGCTTTGGGTGGAACATGCATGCTACTTGATGTGTCATGTCTGAGTTTAATCAAATCAGCGCAAAAGTTTTCAGCGCACCAAAGAACATTTCTATGAATTAAACCAGTTCCCAAATGTAATAGTTGCCATAGATTGCACACATATCCCAATTAAGGCCACTGTGAACAATGAGCACGTTTATGTGAATCGAAAGAATTATCACTCCATAAATGCGCAGATGATTTTTTTTATGCGAAATATATATTAGTTACCAATGCTGTTTTCAAGATGCCAAGCTCCACACATGACAGCTACATTTTTAATCATAGTCAAATAAAGAGGCAACTCGAGACACAGGTGTTCGGTGATGGCTGGCTGCTAGGTAAGCTTAAGTAACATTATGGACCTGATTCACAGAAGCATTTTATAATGGAACAATCCCATTGCAAAACGCTCTGTGAATTAGGCCCATGTGTGGTTAGAATTCAGATCAAATGCGCGTTGCCGGTAGAGCCTCATTTGCAAGTGACATAGTGTTGGTTTATTTTAGGAGAATCAGCATGCAATTGTAGTCACCTGTTTTCCCTTTTGAAGGTGACAGCGGCTATGGGTTAAGGCCTTACCTGTTCACCCTAACTCCAACCCACAAATAGAGGGGAGAGCAAGTACAATGCTGCACATGGTAAAAGTCGGAATGACATTGAACAGAGATTTGGGATTCAAAATTCTCAATTTAGGTGCCTCCATCATTCATGGGGTGCCCTTCAATATGATCCATAGTTTGTTTGCAAACTAGCATTGTCTCGCTGTATTCTTCACAACATAGCCATGCGAAGAGGCGGCCCCAAGTCACTACAGGTGATGATATGATGGGCCCTACGAGAATAGTAGTAGTACTAGTCCTTACCTCAGTGGCTGGCTGGCTGTTGGTCTGCTAACTGTGGGCTGTGGCCTGTGGCAGTGGCACTGGGCACTGTCTGCTGGCCGCCTCGCCTGCTGCTTCGTGGTCCTCCTGTGTGTGGGCACTGGACTGTCGGCCTCCAAGTTGTCTGGTGAGGTCCAGCTCAGTGGTGCCTGGTGATGGTGGCTCTCTCTCTGTCTCTCTGCCAGAGCGCTGCCTGCTGCGCTGTGTCGGTGTGACTGCGGCGTGCCCAAATAAATCAGGGCCAGCCCAGGGTGGGTCAGAGAAGCAAGCGAGGCCCGAGGCAATTAGAAATAGCAGCAAATGGGTGGGCAGCGCAGCCTGCCTGGCCGAATTTTCATTGGCTTTTCTGCGGCGCCGGCGGCCCCGGGCCCCAGCCCAGCCCCCAGGCACAAGTTGAAGACAGTTGCTTTCAATTTTGCAAAGAAGTGTTACTTACTTCCTGATCACAAGAAGAAATGGCAGACTGCTGGTGGGAGCGGGCTGCAGCTCTTCGAGTGGGCGGAGAACCCAAAGAAGCACGCTGGAGCCAACCAGTTCATACGATGAGCAGAAGAGGATGACGCAAAGAGGTTTTCACCCAGGAGTGCCAGAAGCGAAAGCAGTGCTCCTGGGCGTTCGCCGGTGGAGAAATGCAAAGAGAATTTTACTGGGGAGCCGTGAGGAGCGGAGAAGCCCAGCCAGTGCCACAGGAGTGGTGGAAACTCGAAAGCCAAGCAGCGCTAAGGAGAGAGAATCCAGCGGCTGTCAACGGCAAGCTGCAGACTGAAAAGAAGATGCTGGAACAAAGGGAGCACCGGGTGTATTGGTGAAAATGCTGTACGTTAAACATTGGACAATCCAAGTCGGCTAAAGAGAGAAAATCCTTTCTTAATAATGAAAGTAAATCCACAATGCTAAGGTGGTGAATGATTGGAAGTGTGAGCAAAACACTAATGAGGAAATAAACTATGGATTGAAGGAATTAGCCAAGAGGGCTAATGTGGTAAACTATCAAAGGTGGAGTTGCAAAGACAGACAACTACAAAAAGTCCTGGCAGGACAGTACACAAGGTAATAGCAAGTGTGTGAATGCAAGAAGCTCTGGCAGGAGAGTACACCAGGCAATTGCAATGTGTGAAAACAAAATGCCCTGGCAGGAAAGTATACTAGGCAATCAAAAGTGTGTGAATATAAGCAAATAGAAAAACCCTGGCAGGAGAGTATACCAGGTAACCTGACAATGTAAAGGCCACCGATAAACATGTAAGTGACTTTGATATTGAACAAGAGAAAAAAGACATTTTCGAGAAGTTTTGAAGAAGTATCCAGGGGAAGGGAGACACCCTCTGGATTAAGGAGCAATATCCTTGAGAGACGTTATGTTGGAGTTATTAATTTCCTTTTTAACACATTTCAAACACTGAAGGACAAAGACATTGGGCCTCATTACGAGTCTGGCGGTAGCCATGCCGGAAAATCCAGCAGGCTGCCACCAGACCCGAAATACCATTCTGCCTCCATGATTGCCGGAATCACCGGGGCATTACAACCCAGTTGACCCAGTAATTCCGGAGGTGGAATTCTGTAAAATCCCATAGGACTCCACGGGAATGGGGACAATGGAAACACTGGTTCTGTCTATGACGGAGCCGGTGTTTCCATTTCCGCCTGCAGGCGGTTGGCATTACTCCTGCCATGTCAGACCAGGCAGGAGTGACACCTCCCGCCTGTAGAACTCGGAATCAGCCGGTCCGGAAACAACGGTGGCGGCGGATTTACCGCCACCGTTGTTTCCGGGCCGGCTGACTCATAATGAGGCCCATTATCCTTTTCACTTTAAGATTAATTTCATTAGAATGTGAGAGTCAGAATAGTACTTTGGACACAATACGGTTTTGTTTTGGACATTGGGACACTGACAGATCCTTACCTTTGAGTTTAGGAAGGAAATCCCCTCTAGTACAGGGACAGCAAGGCATTTTCCCAACCTCTACCGAAAAATATGTTTATATAAAGTTCTGCATTAAGCTAAAATCTACAGAAGAGGTAAGTATTAAAAATCATAGGTGCATTTTAAAAAACGCTTTCCGTCAAGGGGAAAGTGATGTTAAATGTCAACATTCACAGAGTAGCTGCTGAGAAGGCTATCTTCGTGTTGGTGAACATGGAGGACCCCTATCCCACCAAGAGGAGATCCAGACCCAGGTTTGAGGACCAAAGGCCCTTGGAAGGAAGACTGCAAAAAGGTCTACAGGAGAAGAGATGTAGGCAAATACCCATGGCGGTAGCTAGGTAGGAGCAGTGCCTGCAGGACAATCTCCCATGTACTGAAGAAATCCCCCAACATTAAATTCATAGGCAGAAGCCCCCTGCCAGGTTGTTCAGGGTGCTTGAATACATTTATGAGACATAGGCCCTCATTACGATACTGGCGCTTAACCATGGCGCTATTAGCACCATGGTTGGTGCCGGTATCGTAACGAGTCCGCCAATGTTCAATGGGGAATTACCACCCCATTCCAAGGTTGGCGGGGCGGTAATTCCCCATTGAACATTGGCCCTTCCCCATTCCCATTCTTTCCCCATAGGGCTCAATGGGACTGGGGTATTGCAGTACCGTACTTAGCACCAAGGTCCCTTTGCGGGTCCCTACTTTTACGGCTGGTCCCGCAAAGGGTTATAATGTGTTAACGGTGCCGCAGCCTTTTACGGCGCCGTTAACCCATTAGCACCAGGGTCGTAATGAGGCCCATGAGGCCTCATTACACCGAATGTGGTAAGGGTTTACTGTTACCGGTAAGGGTACCGGTACTGGTAAAGCCTTACTGCCTTACTACGAGGTCCCTTTGCCGGACCCGACCTCAACGGCTGGTTTTACGGTAACCCTATGGCGGCTCAATGGGAATGGGGAAGTGCCATGGTGAATGGGGAATTACCACCCCCACACACCTTAGAATGTGGCGGTAATTCCGCCATTCACCATGGCGGACTCGGTTCGGTACCGGCGGCAGCCATGGCGCTAATAGCGCCATGGTTACCGACTACCGTGTAATGAGGCCCTTAGGGCCTCATCACGAATCTGGCGGTAACCCTTAAATGTGGCGGTAGCGCTATTACCACCGCATTTAAGGGTAATAGCGCGAATTTTCCCCATTGGGCCCAATGGGGAATGAGGAATTCCCGAATGGGCCCAATGGGGAATGGGCAATAACCCTTCCGTCAAACCCCGCTAATAGCGCCGGCGTTACCGCCCAACTCGTGATGAGGCCCTTATGGTGCAGAGGTCAGTTCCGGTGTGAGGTTTCTGCTGGTTGCGGTAAAAGTGCCAAGCAACAAGTACTGCACCCAGCCACAGTAGCATCAAAAGGGCGGGAGCAGCGGTGGAGGTGCAGCTCGAGGACCGCCACGACTGTTCCCACTGGATCATTTGTAAGAATCACCTGAAACTGGTATCCTCAGGTTGGTGGGGAAGGGACGGCAGACCTATGACTTCAGCAGGATCAGGAGGTTGCATCAGGCTGCCAACAAGGGTTCCTCAGTGTTATCTTTGTCTCTGTTACTTCAGAGTGCACTCCACTAGTCGACTAGAAAATGGCTCACACACCCACCCACACAGTTAGGGTTAACCTGAGCCCTCCCATCACAATACATGCACTTTACAAAGTGTTGGCGGCCACTCATGCAGTGGTGTTTAGCCTCACTCCTCCTTTCACAGGTAACAGCACAGGAATTCACAAGGATGCTGATTGAAGTTTCTGGCAGACCCGCACCCAGTTCAAACAGTATCACATTCAGTCAGGGAGACCTTTGCGAGCTCTGAGTAATAGGTCAAATAGAAAAGTGCCAAACTTGCCATTCGAAATGTGTGATTTATATAAGAAGGGCCACAAAGAAATTGGGCAGGTCACAGGGCTTTTACTAATTTTAGTGTCTACCTTTGGTGGTGAAAATGCGCCGGGCACTGCTCCCAAATAAACAATATAGAACTACCACTGGTCTGCAACTCTGACACACTATCTGGGTGAAGAACCATAGGGCACTTTGGAAGTACCCCCTGTTTAGCTAAACCATCAAAACAAAGTTCTAGGGGGCTCACTGGAAAGTAAAGAAATGTACTTTTTCCCAACTCAGTATAGCAGAGTATGACTTTGGATGAGGGAATGTCTACCTAGATGAATTATGAAAATATACATTATACCTAGCAAAAGGTACGTAGAATGTTGATGCTGGATACCGATCAATAATGTGGGTTCATTTTCTCTAGGAGCATGTCTTACACAGTGTGTTCTCTACAGGGCTGGCATGGGTTACTTGTCGATCATCTAATATATGCCCACACCTCGTCTCTGTCATGGATATAATGCTGACTGTCCCAGCTCTGGCCAACAAATGGTTAGTCTGTGAAGTGAGAGGTCACAGGTCATTGCCATCAGATTTTCCACACACCTTGTGTTGCAGGGGAGGTAACAACACTGTACTCAGGCACGGACTGCCCCTTTCGGTCTTTCGGCCCATGGCCGAACGACTTTGGGGTCCCCTGGGGCCGGTTTTCCAGCAGCCACCTCTGGGCCGTTTTTTTTGGCAGGCCCGGCGGCCCCGGGCCGACCTAGTGTGTGTGTGTGTGCGCCGAGCACCGCAGAGCAGCAGCTCGCGACTGGCTCCAGGGGCTCAGAGTCAGAGCAGGAGGCCGCCCACGGCTGGGAAGTCAGATGGGTGGGGGTGGGGGCTTGGGCTGCCTGGGCTGGGCTGTGCTGTGCAGCAGGGCGGGGAGCCAGGAGGGGGAGGCGCCGGCCAACTAGAGTGTTGCCTGTGCTCAGGGCTTCCTCTGCTCTGCATTCCTCCATGTCTCTTCTTCATCCTAGTGTTAAGGTGTTTCTGGGAATAGTAGCTTCTTTTTACTAACTTGCACATTGTAGGAATAGTGTTATTGTGTTCTGAGGACAAGTCAATGTTTGAGAATTGTTCTGTAGATTTCTTTTTAGAGAAATTCAGTACTCTCTTTTGGGAAGCAGGCAAGGAACCACAATAGGCCATTAGGATGTTGTGTATGGGAGATACATCCTGTAAGGGGGAAGGAGGATAGCATGCCTCATCCGTGGACACCACCACTCTCTGCTGGAGGTTGTCCTCCATCAAATAGCCGCCCCCAGTGTCAGGATCAGGTAGTGGCTGCCGTCCCTTGACCACATGGGGGGATGTCACCACCAGAAAGGGAGTAATGATGCTATTGGATTCATTACACTGTCCACTCCCTTTAAGGCCCATGAACCAGTCTAAGTGAATGGAATCCAAGGGTCAGCTTTAGTAGACTCCGGATGTAAACAGATGGCCGCAAGGGTAGACCTTGTTTTTGCGGATAAACTACAAAAAGGGGACCCTGGAGGTATATCACTGGACTCCAGTGACCATTAATATCAGGGGCAGAGAAACACTCAAACTCAGCCTTAGTCCCCGGTCTCCCAGAGGAAACTATTATCGGCAGGGACTTCCCTGGGTTTAGAAGTATTATTTCAGAAATAAATAAATCATCCAATAGATATTCCCCCTTTGACCCCTGGGAAGAGGAAGAATTTACAACCATCATTCCTACCGGGACCTGGGGTGAGAACTCCCGAGACAGTCTTAAGTCAAGCCAGAAGAACAGAAATCCTATGCAATCTTAGTTGAGGAAGTCAGCGGCATTAGGGGAAGGGTATGTGATGACTCCTTCGATGTCATCACTTCTCCCTGTAGGGGAACCTCTTCCCATGAGGCCAAGGAGGTGAGGCCACTACCAGATAGTCATTCTGGGGGTGGTACTCAGCGGGAGGATCTCTTGGGGAGAGACTCCCCCCCTCTAGGGTCAAGGATGATTATTTAAGGGAAATGAGGTATGACACCCTTTACCCAACATCCTCATATCCCTTGCACCCCACCTCCATGTTGCGTCACACCTCCATGTATGTTTGCGAGATAGAAAATCCAACATATACTGAGACGAAGAAGAGTAGGGATGACTTACTAGGGACTTCCTTAAAATACACTGGGATGAGAAGGAGCTGTGGAATAATGAAGAATTCTCCAGCGAACTTGAATAGAAAGTCTAGTTGTTATGACACATTGAGAACAGAAAACAAGGACGTACTAGTGGCAGAGAGATAGAAAGACTGCCACCAAGAGCCGCAGAGAGCTGCTTGTGTGTTGAAGTTGTAGCACGAGCGATTTTAATCTGCGCTTCCAGGCCAGAGGGAGAGAGCTCCAGGGATACTGGCGGTCGGCCGCGTCGGAAGGCCAGGAGGCCTGTAGGGGCAGACCTACACAGAAGACCAAAAGAGAGAAAGAAGGTGAACAGCAACCAGGAAGGCCGTCACAGATCCCCAAGGGAAACGAGAAGCCAAAGTGAACACCCCCCAAACCAGGAAGCACTGGTGACCTGCCGAGATCCTAGACAAGTTAAGGGTTGGCTTGGGAGACCTGGAGGGGACATTGGGCAGTTCAGGAGCTGGGCACAAGCAGTTGTCCCTAAGCCCCTAGGCAAGCAGGAAGTTTGGGAGGCTCGACAGTGGCAGGAAGCATACAGCCTACCTCTTCCTCACCACAGTGGCAGAACAGGTCCCATTGACCATTAGAGAACGGACCAGAACCTTGAGTATAATAATGAGACTCTGAGAGGGAGACTCCCTCACGATAGTGGCAGAGAGACCCACTAACAACCATTATAATAAAGAGAGTCTGAGAGGGTGAGTCCCTTGCACCAGTGGCAGAGAGAAGGCAGTTGACGACCCCAGGAGGGTGAGACACCCTTGCCAAGATACAAGTCCTATGCCCCGTGTCTATATTTGGTAACAGAGTAAACCAAGTGTGCCAGTGCCAAGAAGAGGAGAACTCAGGGTCAAGGCCCAAAGCCAGAAGGTGTCAGGGTCTGGCTTGACTGAATTCCACAGGAGCTGATGCTGGCCCCACAGACCCTCACCAGGAGTTCACCTCTCAACCCTTAAATATAAGCTGAGCTGAAAACCCCAAGAAAGGGAAAGGGGAATTTGGAGAAAATAACAATGGAGACACTGCAGCCCTTCAACCGTCTGGTAGGCTCTGGTATCTGTGATAAACAAATACACCTGGTTACTTATATGATAAGAAAACTTCTTTTCTAAAATTATGCTAAATAAACTCTAAACTCTTTACCTCTTAAACCTCAGTAAAAGACTTGGAGGTTAGCAATCTTTGTGGAATATCTTGTAAATATATCTTGTGTTGTGCAAATAGTTCAAGCCAATCTAGTCTCTTTATAATCCTAAAGTGATGGCCTTTGCAACATCTTTCCGAACTAGATATTCTTCTTGCTTCAAAGTTATTTTGACCTTATGTAGTTTTCAATGCTTACATTAATTGCAGTCTTTCTATGAAAACATTGAACTCCATTTGCATAGATTACTTTAAATAATATTCTTTAACTTCCTGGAAAACTGCTTTCTTTCTGCTTGTGAATTGTTTTCCTTATTTACACTAAGAACGTATAGATTCTTCTTTAACAAGCGTGTGCGATAAACACGTGAAAACAGAAGACGTGAAGAATTGTCCTAACGTGTAAAATACACACGCGATTATTTACAAAACCCGCGCGCGTGAAAAAATACGTAAACGCGATAAAAAATAACACGCGCTGATAAAAATGGACTCGCGCTCTATCGCAACCCAACACACGCTTATTCTTGAGACGTATTTCACGTAAAAAATGTACACGCGCTAAAATTCACTTGCGCAATTCTTTTGGGCACGCGCTCTATCGCAAAACCACACGCGCTTTCTCAGGAAACGTCTTTCACGTAAAAAATGTACACGCGCTAAAATTCACTTGCGCAATTCTTTTGGCACGCGCTCTATCGCAAAACCACACGCGCTTTCTCAGGAAACGTCTTTCACGTAAAAATGTACACGCGCTAAAATTCACTCGCGCAATTCTTTTGGCACGCGCTCTATCGCAAAACCACACGCGCTTTCTCAGGAAACGTCTTTCACGTAAATGACAACTTGCGAGCTCGCGCACACATTAAACAGTCTTGAAGAACATTACACGCAGTTAATTTACTTTAAAATCTTACGCACAATCTTCAAGCTTGTTTTCCTTATAATAACTTTAACTATAAATGTCTCTTTTCTCAAATGAATTTGAAACTTGTTTACTCTTTAAGTTTTCTTAAGAAAAGAAAATGAAAGTTCACTGTGACAATCTCAAAATCTTTAAAAGAACGATCCCACCTGATGACTTCTTGTTCAAACTGGATCAGCAAACGATATTCTTACTTCTTTGGTAGATTTTCTGAGCTCTGAAAAGGCCTTACTTAAGGAGCTTAACTAATGTACAACCAGCCACTGAATTTCTCTGGATGAAAGGCAGTTTAGAATCTTGCTCATCTCCCAAGAATCAAACCCATTGTCCTCTCCACCAATCAGGCAACCAAACATATCATTGTTCCTTTAACCAATCAGATTAAGTTTCTTTCGCTCCATCTTGACTTAGGCAAGCACACTGTTAATTCTATGAACAAACTCTTCCTGTTACTAAACTAGCCAATCCTGACAGAAGGAGACACAAGCCATCTTCTTCGTAGCAGTGCCTGGCAGGAGAGTGAACCACGTCTGCCAGAGAAAGCTTGAGAAAGGCCAGAGGAAGGGAGACATTCCCTCTAGCACTGTGAATTATGCAAGAAAGCCTGAGAAAGTCCATTGGACGGGAGACATTCCCCCTGACATTGTGAAATGTGCAAAAGAGCCAGAGGAAGGCCAGGGGAAGGGAGTCATTCCCCTTACTGTTGTGAATTGGGAAAGAAAGGAAGCCTCAGAAAACCCAGGGGAAGGGGGTCCCTGGTGTTGTGAACTATGAGAGCAAAGCCAGATAAGGGCAGGAGAAGGGAGTCATTTAATTGGCAATTGAACCTGCAAGAAGGATCAAGTCAGTGGTCCAGGGGAAGGGAGTTATTCCCCCTGAGATGAAAAGTATTGAACTTTCTGATGTAGAGTGTTGGAAGATCTGCAATCCTTTTTTGTTTGTTTGTGAAGTGCTAAAACCAGGAGAAGGAAGTCATTCACCCTGGTAGAGTACTTACAACCAGAACTGTGCCACCCAGTCCGGGAGGAGGGAGGCCTACTCCTGGACCAAGAACATTGGCACAACTGTTTAGTTAAGTTATAAGTGTAAGAGATAGGGACATTATTTAAGTTGCTCAAACATCTTGACAGACCCATTAGCACTTTAGCTGAGGCAGGGAAACCCCTCAGAGATATAGGGAGGGATAGGTTTACTTTTATTTTCCTCTCGAATAAAAGTCTATAGTAATCACTATGCCACCTGTGTGTCAGTCTCCTCCTTCTGCACCCTTACAATATATTGTGTGGACATTCCTTTATTGTGTATGTGTGAGTGCTACTTTACTGCTGCCTCTTTCACCTCCTAAGAACAAAGCCAGACTGCTATGTCACGCTACTATTGTGAGACACACTAAAGACTTGTCGTCATAAGCCCTCACTAACATTCTGTAGTCTAGTTCTACCACACTGACTCACAAGAGTTGGCTTTGACTGTTTGACAACAACGGCTATTAAGTGAACCAAGTAAAACCTAAGGACTGCCTGTTTACCTTAGTTTTTGAGGGTTACCCTATACCCCAAGCATTGGGCTGGAAGATGCCTTCTATCCATTTTCTCTGCACTCTTTTATCCAAATCCACCAATGATGCAGAGTTTTTTATTTTATTTATTATTTATTTATTTGTAATGCGCCGGTAACTCGCAGGTTTCGGGGCGCAAAAACATGGACACGAAGACCAACAGAGATGGGACGAGACAGTTCCTAGAAATCAAAGGTTTAGTGAGTCAAGGGTGGCGAGGTCAATTAAAGAGATAGGTTTTCACTAACTTACGAAAGCATAAGTAGTTGGGTTCTTTCCTTATGTGGGTTGGCAGATTGTTCCAGATACCTGCTGTAATGACTGGGAAAGATTTTCCCAGTCCAGACTTACGTTCGTGAGGCATTACTGCGATCCTACTTTGATCTGAGGATCTTAAGACGCGGCTTGGGGCATAAGGACATACTTTAGATTTTAGATAGCCTGGTGCCTTCCCGTGGATGCATCTGTGGGCTATTGTAAGAGCCTTGAAGTGGGTTCTGCTCTCAAATTTGAGCCAGTGTAATTCCTTCCTGGATGTACTGATGTGGTCTGATTTAGATTTGCCTTTGATTATCCTGACTGCGTTATTTTGGATAATCTGGAACGCCTGTATGCTTTTTTTGTTGGCTCCTAGCATAAGTGCGTTCCCGTAATCTAACCGAGAGAGGATGGTTGCTCTGGCCACTGTGGCACAGTTGTTCTCTGATAGATACGGTCTAATAGCTCTGAGGAGTCTCAAGTAATAGTTGCATGTTTTTTTTATTTATTGAGTCTGGGCTTCTGCTCCTAAGGATGCTTCGATCATCATGGCCAGGGTTTTTACTTTCTCAAGTACTTTAATGTTGACGTCTTTGATCTTGAAGTTTCAGACGCAGATTCAGAACTTATCATGATCAGACAAAGTAAAAGGGCCATTAATGTTTCTATCACTTTCTAGGTTTGGGGTATTCATGTTCAATCAATGAGAGCCCTTGGTGGCTTTTAAATGGTACATGTGCCTGGATGTGATCTGCAATCACGTGGGATAGGTCTCATATTTATTTGTAAACATTTTGCTTTGAAAGTCTCTGTTTGCTGGGCCAATGTTTTGCACCACCTTAGGTTAGATGTTCCATCTCTTTCATTAATACCTGTATCCTACATTTTGAGTTTTGCATGCTTAATAACGAGGAACTGGGATGTGGGTGTCAGTAAAAGTCACGCAACATATTCACTCTAGCGCATTTCCACTAAATGACCCCACTGCAATCCTTACACCCAATCTATCCATCCATAAAATCAGTGTTGACAGAGAAAATGAGACTACCTATTAGACTTTGATTGACTTTCCTTGTTGCTGCCACTTTACCTTGTCATTTTTATTTGCTAAAAATGTGTCTTATGTCAGCACATTCACGTGGGAATTAACAGAAATATAAATAGCTAGATTTGACTATTACACATCCATGCACTATTTGCACTTCTTATTGAAACAAATAGTATTTTAGCATATTTTATTGTGTTTTAAACTTTATAACTAACTTGCTTTGTGTGCCTAGACGCCTTTCGCTCCTTTTAAAACTATCTAAGTGTTCCTCTCGATTGCTTTGCGCTAGGAACTCCAGTTCGCTGTACCTTTTGTAGTCCTGGCGCCCTTTTAGGTAATTATAAGGCGCATCATCGCGACAGGATGCACAGTTTCCGCCAAGACCCTCACGTGTCGGGTTGTACTGTTCCTCTAGTGTTTCAGTATGGACTCGTCCAGAAACTGGATGCCCTGCGAGTTGTGCAACAGGCTCACCAGGAGACTATTGCACAATGTTTTGAATGCCAACAAGCACATCGTAAGGCATATCAGGAGGCTACAGTACTACGATGTCTATGTCATGCTTTGGTGAGTACAGAACCAGAGGCTGTGCACAATATTCACCGCCTACCGGGTTTGGAGGTGCCCCTGCCCCCAGTGCAAATGTCTGGCCCTTCCTTAACTTTAAATGAAACATCATGTCTCTCTGATCCATATACAGATACTGCGAGAGTGACAGAAAGTATTGTAGTTGCCCAGGTTACAACGGCCTCACAAGATGGCCCACCGAAACAACCGCACTTGACTCCTGAGCCTCAAAAGGGAGCAGAAGGATTTACGGCTGTTGATTTTAAAGCTTGCCCTCCTTAATACCAGGTCCCTGCCTAAACTTGCCGCTGACGTCCACGATTATATTGTGGAAAACCAAGTGGACATTATGTGTCTTACAGAGACATGGTTACTGGACTCGCATGGGCCAATGATAGAGCAAGTGACCCTATTGGATTATGTCTTCTTTGGAAAAAATCGGTCTGAGGGCCTTGGGAGGGTGTCCCTATTATCTGCAGGAGAGACCTAGGAATGTATGAGGTCAAGATAGATTGTGTCGGGTGTGAAAATGTACATACAAAGATCACCCCGAATCACAATAATAACATCAATTTCATCCTGACATACTGACATCCCACAGAGATGCCCTTCTTAAATGAACACATTGTCCAACTGCTATCCCCTCTACAGAAACCAAACTGCTCCACAATTTTTCCAGGTGATTTCAATCGCTAGAAAGGAGACCCGAGAGATAAGGCAGCCTTGAACTCTCACTAAAAAATATGGACATCCGTCTACAAAACTCAGACCCATCTCACATAAAGGGCCATATTTTAGACTGGCTGAGCAGTAGAAATGGTAAGGTGGCTGATGTGATTAAAGCACCATGTATTTGGTCGGATAATTTCTTCATCACAGGTAACGTGGAGCTTCCTCAACCTTATCAGTGCAAACATGAGATCTCCCGCAAGGTGCATGGTAGAAACTTTCAAAATAACTTCAGAACTAGCTGATAGTCTGAGGGAACTTATGTCCAAAACAACTGACCAGGACTCCCCCGACCATCTAGTAAAAAGTTCTAATACTCATTTATTTGGAATTACTCTTTAATAGAACTGCACTGTTAAAACCTGAACAGGTAAAGATTGCCCTAATCGCCAGAGTTGGTTTACCTCTGACATAACCCTGCTTAAGCAGAGGAGGAGACTGGCTGAATGCAATTGGCTTAAAGAGACAACACAGGCGAATAAAGAAGCCTGCAAACTTACTGAGAAGGAATACAAATTGAAGATTATTAAGGTGAAACAGAATTATTATAATGAACAAACAACTAACGCAGGAAATGAAACTAAAGAATTATTTAAACTGTTTAAAGCCTGGGAACGCCTAACGTTTTGAATCAATCTATCAATCCAGATAGAGATGACTGCACCCTTGTACAGAAAGCCTTTGCAGACAAAATCACTCTGGCACGTGCTATAATCTGCAAAGACTTGGATCAACAAATTGTGCCGGAATCTCCTGGCATTGTAGGGCAGGAACAAGGTTGGGACTCTCAGGTCTCTTTTAATTTTACCGCTGTATCAAACAGTGATGTAGTTGATTTGTTGAGAGATACGCACCCAACCAGTTCTTCTGGAGACCTTCTTGCTTAAAAGTTTATTCATGAGAATAGTGAAATGTTTGCGCCTTTCTTTAGAAGATTTATAAATGGCTCTTTTGCGCAAGGTTTGGTCCCTGTGGCTATCAAGGATGTAGTGGTGACCCCACTCTTAAAAAAACAAGATTTGGATCCCAAGGAATATTCAAACCTTAGGCCAATAACTAACACACCACTCCTCCTGAAAATAATTGATAAAAGGGCTACCAATCAGATGCAATACCACTATGGAGGCTATGGGCCTTCTTCACAAGAAGCAATCAGGCATTCGTAGTGCTCTTGGGACTCAGAGCGCCCTCCTTGACCTTCATACTCACATGCTCAGCGCCTTAGAAAGGAGTGGTTCGGGACTGCTGATTCTTTTAGATTTATTGGCCACTTTCGACCTCCTTGATCATAAACGGCTGCTGAATTCATTGACTCATATAGGACGTTTTTCAGAGAAAGCCACAGTATGGATGGAATCTTTTCGATGTGGTTGAAACTCTAGAATCTGTTGGGGAGACGTCTCATCCAACCTTGCTCCAATTTGGTGTGGAGTCCCACATGGGGGTTGTTTAACCCCATCTCTATTCAATGTTTACATCAAACCACTATGCGTTGAAATAGAAAAATTGGGGGGTTTCTTCGCTAATTACGCTGATGATTTCCAGCTATCCATGTAATTTTGTGGGAAGATGGAGGTCTCATTCCTGTGGTGAACAAAGTTAAAACCCTAGGTATTGCTATGGAGGCATCCCTTAATGTGGTCGGTCATGTGAACCATGTGGTTAAAAATTAGAATTGTTATTTTAGGGTCCTGAGTCAGATTTCCTCCCTGGTAACCCAAAATAATCGTGAGAGCTAGCTTGAGCCATTGTTCTACTATTGTTCTACCCACACTTCACTATTGCAACTCATTGCTAGGTGGGTCAAGCAAGGAATGCCTGGAAAAGCTACAAAAGATCCAAAATGATGATTGGAACTGTGCCGTCCTATCTGAAGGAGAAATGGGAAGTCCAAAAACCAGTTCGCAATCTCCGGTCTTCTAACGTACATGGTCTCATTAACCCCCGCTTCAAGAGAAGCAGAGAAAATGCGTGCTCTTTTCCTATCCTGAGTGCTCAGGCCTGGAATGAGCTGCCTGAGCATTTATCTTATTTTCAGGAAAAACCTGAAAGCTAGATTGTTTGCCTAGGTAGGCTTCCCTGTTTTTTTCCATTTCATAGTTTTATGTTGTCTATGTTTCAGTGTAGCGCTTGATTTCCCAAGGGCTTTGGCGCTTAATAAATGTACAGAAATAGAAATACAAATTAGGAAGTAAGTGGGCTTGTTAGCAGGCAGAGCATGTGTGGGGCAGCGCAAAGGTATTTGTTTCTGCACGTCTCATTAAGGGTTTACGCAGATATGACCCCGGCCCTCATCAACCTTCATTGGCTCCCATTGCATGGACAAATCACCTTCAAGTCTTGCTGCATCATCTTTAAGGCAGTCGCCCTCAAGTCACCCAGCTACTTAGCAAGGCTACTCAGCATCTCTGGCGGACAGCTTACCACCAAAAGCCAGGACATGTGCAGACTTGAAATCCGCAGCTGCAAAAAGGAAAGGACCAGAAAACAAGCCTTCTCTTCCTACGCCCCAAGACTATGGAACCTCCTGCCCATCAGACTCGCCCCCACTTTCCTACAGTTCAGAAAATAATTCAAGACACATTTCTTCAAGGAGTCTCTCCTCCTCAAAACCTAGGCCATCATGTTGCCCCTCGCCCCACCTGGCTCACTAGACATTGCTCTCCCCTCTCCTCCCTGCCACCTGGTACAGCTGGCACCCCTCCTCTTTGACCCTCTGTATCCTATCCCCCACTGTATATCTGTTCTGTTGTGACCTCTGAAAAGTGCTCCATTATGCATCTGTACTGTTGTATACCTCTGAAAAGTGCTCTTTTATGTATCTGTATTGTTTTATACCTCTGTAAAGTGCTCTGTTGCTTCTCGAAGCTAGGACTGTGCTCAATAAATACAATAATAATAATAATAATATGACTATTGGAAAGTGGAGTATAATTCACAATGGTGAGTTTTTTGCACTTTCTCCCATATAATGTGGGCCATAGCCTGGGGAAAGCAAAGGGTCTTATGTGCATGCCTCAAGTATGTGAACCAGATCATGGCATGGGGTTACTTGCCAGATGGGGAAATCTAGATAGAGAGGTGAATGTATATCTCTCTATGGGGGCAAGAATATGTTTTTGATCTGGATAGGAGAATGGATACAATCTAGGCTGAAGGACTCTGGAGTGTAAATCATTGTACAAAATCCTAGAGCCGTCTGTGGGAATCCCTAAGCGACAGAGATAGCTACTGCTTAACCTTTAAAAAGGAATGGACATGCACCTCAGTGTCCACCTATCGGGGGTATCTCTCAGCAGCCCTTTGATACAATCCAATCGATAGTCAGAATTATCCTTAGCAAACTTAGCCCACCAATATAAGGCACTTACATGAATGTTCTACAAGGTATGGAAAGCATTACATTAAGTATAATTCAGAAGAAACTGTATTATTATCTTTACATTTTTCTGAAAATAATATGCGTAGGATGGGAAACATTAGGATCAACTCAAAAGATCACTCCTTAGGTTTTCATTTAGTAGATTCTTACTTACCAGTTTATCTGAACTTGCTTCCAGCTCATTAGCAAATGCCAAAAGGTCCACTTTTGTCACACTTTTGCTAGTCTGAAAAAATAGAGGTTAATATATTAATCTTCAGGATCAGTTTATCACATGGATACAAATTTACATTCAGAGATCAAACACAATCCATTACAAATGTGGATGAGTCCAGATTTCAAAGCACTGGATTTCAAAGATTTCAAAGCACTGGATAGACCATTGAACTCTGCCACACGGCTTACACGGGTGCGTGAATTTATTCAGCAGATATGGGCCATCACCTTTATACATCTTTACAACCAAGCTTTTGATGCTCATGAGAAGGTGGTGCCTCTCTTACAAGGCACCACCAAAAGGTGCACTAAATTTCCCTAAACATCACACTAACTCACCAAATATACACCAGCATACCTCCATACACTCCTAATGCACTGCTCTAACAGACACCACAGATAACTCACCATTCAGATCACATTCAGGCTTATAGTGCCCATCTCACTCGGTTTCAGAGCCTCCAGAGACAAGCTCCCTCTGCCCATGCCTTCTCAACTCTTATTGAACTCTCAACTCTCTTGGGCCACACTCTATGGATATACCCTTCTCCTCACTCTGCCCGTTTCAGGTCCTCTATTGATATAGCACCCATGATTTGCCTTTTACAGATAATCTCAGACTCTGCCCAGGTCACTCACCAGGGCAAGGTTCCTCCATCCACCTCCATTTCTTGAAGTTCATAACCTGCTCTAACTCTGCAGCTCCCCCAGACCACATGAGCCTCACAGCACTGTTGGGCCCGCCCTCTTTATCCAGTGGTTTCTCATTTTGTGGCATCTTGCTCGCACTCTGCTGATTTCAGAAACTGCTGTTTTCGACTTGGCTCTGCCTTTAATGTATACCGATATGATTAGTTTTAGTTAACAGGGTTAGGAATTGATCACATCCTGCTGACCTTTCCTTTAGACATTCTGGTTGGTTAGTAGGTGATCTTGTTCACCCTTAGGCTCTGCAGACCCCACCAAAGCTCTCAAATGGATCATGTGGTCTAGTGGTTCCATCAACTTCAACTCTTTCAGTGTGGTGTGTTCTTTACATCCTTAGACCCCACACTGTACACAGGCACGCAAAGGGATGTGCCATGTACAGTTCCTTTTGCTTGTATAGGCAAAGCATTGTCACTCAGAGCTCAGGCTGCAGCTTCATTTGGTTATATCTTACAATCACTATCACAACTCTATTTCTGATTATCTAAATGTGGATTGACGGGTGTAAACGCTGGCGACATATAGAACTGGACTCGGCATGGGAGAGCAGAGCCCACCACAGCTCATGGGACGGGCTCAGGATACTGCCTTTGTCACAGTGGGTGGTAAAGAAGCATAGGATGGAAGTTTGAGTTGTGGGTGTCTGATGTGGTACTATTGTTCAGATGCAGGTGCACTGCCCCCCATGTGAGCGCAGGTACCATCTGAGAAAGATCATCTAACTGGGTATCAGGACCTCTGCAGTGATGTAATGACCACGTGCCACGAGGACAGTAACAAGGCTAACAGTCAAGAGGTGACACTATAGCACACAGTATTACAGTCTTGCTTTTCCCAAAACACAGGCAGTGGTTGCATTATAATGTTACCTTTGCCAACATTGTGGCGCAGAACATCGCATTGCTTGCATGCACTGCACTTTATGAGAGGGTGTAGCATATCATTTTTCATGTAGCACATTGCCCCACGTCTGAGCACAACCCACAGCACACTCTATGACACCATTTTTCTCACCCCTTGCCTGCACGACATGATAGCAGAAAATACATGGTGCATGGCACCACATTCCTGCAAGAGAGAGAATATATTTGCGATGCCTCTAATTTATAAGAACTTTCCACTTCACCTAATGCTGTGAATGTTGTATTAAACTTACGTAGTATTTTAATATAACCTGCCATGGACATTCAAATACATCTTCCCAGGCGTTTTCCTTATCAGGAATGCCAAATTTCTGACTTATTTGTTGTGTGGGCACAATCACGGTAAAAGTGCAAAGACATCATCTCATCAGAAAACGTTGAAGTTTAATGGATGTTATAATGCTCAGTGGCGGCCATCTTGGAATGAATTTGGACTCCAAATACTTGGTTTTAACAAAAAATACCATCCCACTACTGCATGACCTTGCACCCTGATATAACCGTCAGAAGGTGCAATCCTGCACCATGTATTTTATTTATCCAGGACGAGGTTAGATTGATCCTTTTGTAAAATGAGTGCAATAAACACGATGAAGTTGTCTTCATAGGAGACACTGTATATTCGTGTGTTATTATTTACCACTGACGACCATCTTAGATTGTGTTCAGACACGATTTATAATTGGACACGTATCTAAAAACCAAACATATGCATGCATCAATATATTATATCATAAAGAGCAATTCATAAAACATACTGTATAAAAAGATACATACAAACCACTTCTTTCATTCTTGTCTGAATGATGGGTATACTTGTACCCCTAATAAATATTAACAAATGACCAACTGATGCCAACGTATTTTATCATTCATTCTAATCTAAAGATCCAACTTTGTTCAAAATGGAATAAGATTGTATTGATGTCTCCACCATGTGGTGGAATTTTTTGTTGTTCCACAATTGTCCAGTGGTATTGCTCACAAGAATGTTTTTGTACTGTGAAGTGCTGTAGTAGTGAGGCATTTCGTTTACCATTTCGAATAAATGGTTTGTGTTCCATTATTCTCTTTTTCACTGGTCTGTTAGTCATGCCTGCACACCTCAAATTACATGGGCATTTGATTAAATAAATCAAATTTTTCAAAAAAACCATCAAACATTCAGGCACACCTACAAAGTATGTGTATTGGCCTGTCTAGGGTTAGGGACTAGTATAAACCAATCCAAACCAGTACTGAGTAAGTAGGGCTAGGCTCAGGTTTGCCATTTTAGGGCTACCTTGTGGTTTCCCTAAACAAAAGAAGGCCCAAAAACATAATGGCTGATAGTAGGAAATCCGGCTGCACCCCCAGTGAATCCAAACCTAAATTACAGCTGCCACTGACCTACTCACCGAAACGAGTGTAGGTTGCTTAAAATAATCCCAGTCCTAGAAGTTATATTGGCTCCCATAAACCATATACTAAAAAAAGGTTGCAGTGGTAGGGGACCTAGGTAGAAGTCCCTGAGGGCACAAAAACAAGTCACAGATCCTAGCAACCCAAGGAGAAAGGAGGCAAAAGTTCAGTGTTCCCATGAAATGGTATAGTAGAACTCCCAAAAACTGAATTCTGCTCTAACAGCTGGGTTGGATATATTGGTGTTTTTTATAGGCATGGTTGGTTAAGTAAGTAAACGTTATTGAAGTGTATACAGGTGCTCAAGGGGACTCACGTGTCAGGAGGAGCATGTTTTTCTTACAGCCCCAGAATCCTAGGCAGATTCCTAGTCTAGTGTTTGCAAGTTGATATTTGGTAGGGTCATAAACAGCAGGTTGCAGTAGGGAAGTCACAATAAATCAAATAACTTTGTGTGACGGTTTTGAAGTGATATGCAAATTGTGTTTCTTCATGTGGCTGTCTCATGCATAACACCTCTCCCCTAAATCTGTAAAACACGTAAAAAAACATTGAATTGTAGCATTTATTATGAAAAAACATCAGGGCACATGGTATTATGTTTATTATGTTGCACACACATCACAAGTTGCTATTATAAATTAACAAAACTTACCTCAGACATAAATGCATCAAAATCTATATCCTCTATTCCTGCTGAGCCAAATTTTCGAAGAGCTTGTTTGCCCGTCTCATCCAGTAGGATGATATGGTCAAAACTTACATTCAAGTGTTCAAATTTGCTTTCAATGTCATCCATATACTGTGAATAAAACCACAAAAGAAAAAGGAAGTCACAATGAGAAACCAGTTTTCAATCTTTTTATTAGACAGATACATGTAAGCACATGTACCAGCCACGTTATATGACGGACATGTGATATTGCATACTCAACAATGGCCCCGTTGAGCAGGCCCCAAATATTTCCACTCCTGATTAAGGGTACATTCTGTTGCATTCCTCCAAAGTAGCATGACCCAGATCCAATGAAAGAAATGGATTTCCGAAGAAGTTGCAGGTTACACGCTTAAATAACATGTTTCAATAAATGAGAGCCTCGTTACGAGTTTGGCGGTAACGCTAAAAGAAGCGGATGTTTCTGCGTCCATCTCATTACAGATCAGGAGGTATTTACCTTCAGTAAAGACAGTTGTTTGTATGTTTTACTCTTTTAGTTGGTGCAGTGTGCCCATGCACCCTTTGCAGGGAATTTTGGTGTATGGAAATTAAATATGACATGAACAAGATTAAAAAAATAAGGATTCAGGGTAAATTCCAGATTTCAAACACTAAGATTGAACAAATCACAATAGAGTTTTACTGTAAACATGCCCTAGTATCGAAATTGCTTCCTCAAAATTTGTGGTACCAAACCAAACAAACTCGGACAGCTTTTCTAACCTTGCCACAGATGCTCAATAAATCAATAAAACGGTGTCCCCCTCCATCCAAGTGTGGTTATATAAACCTCTACAAAGGACCTATGCCCCCATGGTGACACAGAGAGGTCCCATCTCACTCAAACCCATGTTCTTAAAGCTACACGATGGAGGAATCGGAACCTTGGAGGGTAGATCTTCGCTGCTTGACCATTCTAAACTGCCTTTCATCACGGAAGCTGAAGCAGCAACACCATTGTTAACGAGCTCTTGTTGAAAAGACTACTTTAAGAAGAAATTCAGAAATCCAGTGATGCAGGACATTCTAGGAAGTCAGGAGAAGGAGCAACTCATCTGAGAAGTGATGGGAGTACCAGAGGTTTAAAAAATAATCACTAAGAGAGTCTAATTAGGGTTAACATAGATGTTCAGTACTTCTGAGGAATGTAGAAAAAGTGTCTATTTTAAAGTTCCAGTACTCATGCTGAACTGTATTATTAAGTAACTCTTTACATTTAAAAGGCAACTGCTGGTTTATTAAATGAGCCAGTAGAGCATGTTCTTTCATAATCCAAATAGGATAGTGTCAGGTTTCAGTCAAGGAATTAGTTAATCCCTGTTGCATCAATGCTGATTAAGACGTCCATCACAGGCAGAACATGCAGTACTTAAGGGGTATGAAGAACCCATTATGAAATACTCTGCAGTCTTGTTTGCCTGACCTAGAACTGACTGAGTAGCAGATCCGTCAGGCAAAGCACGTTCACGTGAACGCGTTTGAATAAGCGGTTGCCTGTTCTCCTGACCCAGAAATGGCATAACAGCGGACACGTCAGGCAATGTGAGCATGAACGTTTTAGATTTTGCAGTGAATCTAGTTTGCCTGAACAGGAAATGGTGCTGAAGTGGACACGTCTTGCAGTGCAGGCAAAGGTGAATGCTGAACAAGTCGACGGAGAAGAGGATATCTCAGAGTCAAAGCAAGCAGCACAGAGGAGAGAGATTTCTTTGTTTCAACAGTTTAAAAGAATAAGCAGAGAGAAGCAGAACTGTTAAATAAATCATTAATTCACCAAAAGGCATATTTAATTATTTAATAGAAAAAGCCAAAGGGAATAATTACGATACACAGTTATAAGACTAGACACTGAGTAGTGTAAATAGGTTACTCATTTACTTGTAGATAAAGGAACCTCAGTTTATATTTGCAAGATTTTGTTAGAAGAAGAACAGAATATAGAGTCACCCTTCATCTCATGAACATTTCCTCAAGGCACTAGCTGATATGGCAAAGGTACTTTTAGGAGGGAAGGAGGAATATCATAGGTGAGAGAAATAATTGAAGGGAAGAGTCCACTGATGTTGTTATTCCTTTAACAGGTTGCTGCAGCAAACAAAGAAGAAGTAGAGGCCTGGGTATTCTTTTTTATTTTATCCACTTTCCCTTTCCCATTGGAGTGACCAGTTCCCAGGAGTGCTCTCAGATATCCTGGGGATGGAATGCCTCAGTGGAATTCAGCAGTTCCTGCAGAAGACTGAGTATGGACCCGAGTACGTCTCCCCTGCTGCATGCATATTTTTCAGACTCACATTCTCACCCACCAGTGGTCACTCTCTTGGGCTTGAGCTCACTACAGGCTCTTCTCAGGTTCTCAAGGTCTCCAGGCCGGCAAGATTAGCAATGCTGATTTCTAGGCTCTGGTGGTCTCAGGACTCCCAACAGGATATGGGCTATAGCCCCCAGCAGGATACTCAAATGCTGCTCCTTTTCAATGTCTCCTGCCAACTTCCCAACAGCCTCCTTTCGTTAAATCCTCCTTACTGCCTAAACGCTGTTGGGGACTAAGCGGCTCAGCCACCTCCTCCACTATCTGTGAGAACACACTAACACTCTGGCCATCCAATCCCCTGTCTTTCTTCCAGACACTACCGGACAAGTCCCAGAATTTTACTTATACAGATCTTCTTGGCTGGATCCAGAATTCAATGAGACATGTTACACCACTCAGATATTTGGCGTCTACCCAATTAGGGACCCAAAGGATGTGGATTCAGCAGTGAATCACAGATACCCATTCATACATCTGTCAAGATCTGTTCATGACTGCTCTGAGCTCCCAAACTGAGGTTTTACGAAGACCATGCGTGTATATGGAATACATTTGGTTCTAGGCTCATTGCGGAGTCTCACTGAACATCTCAATCCATGTCACCATTTTAATGGGGTCCTGCAAGGAACAGGCCTGCAACAGCTGATGCAACATGCAGCCTTCTAAATGCAGAAAGAAGCTGCCAGCAACCAGAGTGGCACACAAAGTGCTGAGCTTGGCGACAGACTATAGGGGAATTGTTGGCGACCCCATCCTCGGATCCCCTTGGCCACATCAGACAGATTTACACCACCGGTGAGGCACTGGATTAGGACTAACTGGGAAAAAGGGATAGATGAACCATGGTGAAAAAAGCAAAAATGACAGTGGACTCACTTTCAGTAATAGTGTACTTGTTTCATCCTAACATATTGCAAAATTGGAAATGTATGACACAGAAGGATGATCCAAGGAAGTGATTTTTTTTTAAAAAATGCACTAGGCCACAGGCCTGAAATACCGCTAAAATAGGGCATCATTTCTATTCAACCATGGAAAAATGTATGGACTGTGTGAGAAACCTGAGGGTATTCTCCTGAGTAGACCTTGTGAATCCCTTATTCAGGTGGCCTGGTAAGGGCTGGCGCTCTCAGATCCCAACCCTTGGGGTGGACGAGCGAGGGAGGATCACCTGGGTAGGGGAGCCCGGGGTTATGTTCAGGGAAATACCCCAGGTGAGACGCAGTATTATACAGAAGAAGAAGGTGAGGAGGATGAAGTCCCTAAAGCCTTTATAGGATGTTCCACATTTTCCTCCCTTCAACCCAAAGAATCTCTTTAATCCAAAAGCAACCACCCCTCTATATCTGATAAATCCCCTAAGAGCCCAAACCCTGCTACACTCAAAAACCACAGCTTCCAGAAACTCTGTTTTCCGTTTTCCTACCCAAATACTCCCAATCGTTCTTCTCCACGTCCCTCTACTTATTATTTCCCGAATGTTCTCTTTCTTCCCCAGTTCTCCTAAAAATGATTGTCTCCCTCAAACCTACTTCTGACACTGATGATATAATCCTGGACTCCATCATTACACAATTGACGGACCCAGTGCTCAACATGCTCCTCAGCATCATTAATGCCTCCCTCACAGAAGGATCATTCCCAGACACCCTCAAGACTGGTCTCATACAAACTCTTTTGAAAAAAGCAACCCTAGCCCCAAGACAATCAGGCCAACTACCGGCTCATTACGAATCTTCAGTTTATTGGAACAATCTTGGGAAAAGTAGCTGCTACACAACTACTCGCCAGAATCAAACAACCTCACCTCCTAAATGACTATCAGTCATGGATCTGCCCCAAGTGTAGCATCGAGACAGCCACCATCCAGATGGTGGATGATGCCCTCAAAATCATGGATAAGGGTGACTCTTACCTCCTCATCCTCTTTGACGTCTTGGCTGCATTCAACACTGTTGACCAGCGCATCCTTCTCTCCCTCATTGCCAACAGGATGGGGTTCTCTGGCACTGTCCTGAATTGGTTTACCGCCTAAGAAACCGCCCAGAAACCAGTCTGTCCAGGTGAACTTGTTGCATTCTAAGTGACCCCAAGTCTCCTGCGGAGACCACCAAGGCTCCATCCTCTCACAAATCCTTCTTAACCTTTAAATGGAGCCTCTAGGCACTAAACCCAAAGATCCCAATATAGCCATTCACCAATACACAGACGATACTCAGTTCTGCATGAGAGTAAATAACAAACAGGACATTGTTCGCCTGCATGATTACCTAGCCATCATCCAGTCCTGGATGTTGACTGCCTACCTCAAACTAAACCCATCCAAGGATGAATTTTTCCTCATCGCTCCACCCGCTAATAAACAACTTATCCAACAATGGCTCAATGATTTGTGCCTAGAAGGATTTCATCCACAAGTCTCAGACCCATCAACATCCTTAAGCTTCACCATTGACAGCAGCCTGTCCTTCCAGAAACACATAGCCAAGAAGGTCCAAACAGCTGGCTCCAAATCTATGCTCTTTGAAAAATCAAACCCTTCATCTCGCCACAGAACCTCCGGAACATAGTTCAGGCCCTTGTGGTCTCACACATCGATGGGGGAAATGCTCTCCTTACAGGGCTCCCAGCTGCTCACTTGGCTCCCTAAAAGCAGTCCACCACGCTGCAGTACATCTTATTACGAGTGAACGGAAATTTCACCTCCATCCTATGCATTCTATATTGGCTTCCTTTCCAAGCCAGAATACTATTCAAGACTGCATGTATCATCTACAAAGTAGTCACGAGTAGCACACCAGCGTACCTGGCGGCTAAGCTCCACATATCTGGTGGCACATGCTCATCGCGCAGCAAATTGACCAACAGGCTTGAATTACAACTTGTCCACAAAGAGAGAAACAATCCATCTCTTGTGATGCACCTACCCTCCGGAACTCAATCCTGGTGTCGGCTTGGAATTCCCCCACAATTCTCCAATTTCGCAAATCCTTCAAAACATGGCTTTGAAAACAACACCTGCCCAAGGACTAATTGCAATGGACACACAAACCTCAACTCAAAGTACTGCGCCACTTTTAAAAGATGGCAGCCCAAATGCAGGCTACCCACACGCTAAACAATAAAATAAAAAATGATTGTTTTGTAAAATTATTGACAACAATAGGAATTAAATTATATAGGAAAGCTAAACCACAACATTTTCGGACACGTATATTTTGGCTTGGTAAAGATTCTAAACAAACCTGACAAATCCAATTCCTTCTAGCGCACTCATTATTTCCAAGCAAAAAATATACACAATAAAGTTGGAATTACGTAAAAACAAGATGGCTTCTAAAGTATGGGAAGAATTTTAAATCTGTGCAGCTAAACCTAATAGTACAAGGTTTTGGAATAAGATTTGTAATGGCCTGAATAGTGATCTGCGGATGAACAAAATCCCTGCAGAGCAATGGAGGTTCCATTTTGCAAGTTTGTATGTAGCAAATAATATTAACGGCAATATTCTTTTCTACGATGTTTCCTCGCAGCAATTTGCACGAGGCCCATTTCTTCAAAATGTATTTTTTATAATAATTTACTGCAAATAAATGTGGGGGGAGACCTCCCCGCAGCAACCGCCACATCCCCCACCTTAATAAATATCTAAGCCCAATCCCCCATATAAATTTGGAGCAAAACGTTTTAAAAAAAAAATAACAAATGGGCCTGCGAGGAAATGGGCATGAACGCAATATTCAAATCAATTTAACTTTAGATGACAATGGCATCCACAATGACAATATTTAAAATGTTTCCATCGATGAAATAGTGGAGGTCATTTAAAAAACAAATGTCCGATTCTGGACTGATTCTGTCCGATTCCAGACAATATACCTTCAGACTTGTATAAACGTAAAATGTACATGCGGTTTATAAAATCCATTTAATAACATTGTTAAACTTATGTTGAAATATGGGTATGTCCCCATTCATGGCCCAAGCCAAGGCTATTATATTTCTCATTTTTAAAAATGGTAGTAGGCAATCTCCTTTCGGTTATCAGCTTATTTCTCTCTTGAATTGTTCTTTTAAGATATGTGGGAAAGTTTTATTGAAGAACATTAATGAGTGGATGGTGAATAATGACATTTTGGAAGCAACGCAATTGGGCTCTATAAAGGGAGCCAGTCCACAGCATCAATTGCTCAACTTTGCTATATAAACATTTGGCAACTAAAAGGAAAAACATCAGACTTTATAGGTTGCGTTTATGGACCTCTGTATGGCCGTTGATTCGGTTAAAAGAGTATCGTAACATGTGTCTAATACAGCTGTTTAGATTATGAATACAACCAGGCAGAGAGAGACTGGAAGCCACAGCGCTTGTACAGGTAATAGTCCGATAAAGACAATCTGCGACAATATATCGTTGATTAATCAATAATAATACGATAATAATACTGCCGCGGGTGATTGGATACGAGCGTGGTACCCCAGCTGTGGGTTAGTATAGCACTGGTGGAAAGACAACTCCCTCTTTTCAAGTAAATCGTGGAGTGTGTCTAAGTTGTGCCTTGGTCCTGGATTGTATTTAATCTTTAAATGCATTATTTTGATAGGGCCTGGTGTGCATGTGGGTCAGCCACCCCAAATGTAGAGGGCTTATTCTGATGGCAGAGTTTTACTTGCAAGAAGCCCTAGATCTATGCAGAAGCAGCTTGATAAATATTCTATTTTTATGGCTGCACAAGGTGTAAGGGTGAATTCCGATGAATCACCAATAGCACTCTTTTCCTTGAAGGTTTCTAAATGTGATCGAATTTTGACAATAGCTACTTATACTATTTCACTTGTGGACACATTTGAATATTTAGGTATGAGATTTACTAGATAAGATGTATTTGCCACCCACTGCCCATATAGAAAAGCAAGACAATAAGAATGAAACAGGCAATTGGTGGGATTTTCAAAATGGTCTCCAGCTTTAAGGCTCAACTGATTTCTCCAGCCCATTCAGTGGCACTTCTGGGAGCACGTATCTGGGGTTATCACAAACGTGATTCACTATAAAAAAAACAAAAATTGGTTCTGTAAATGGATATTTTGCTGACCCCGGACTACATCAAACTTTGCATGCCAAAAGGAGCAGGTAATGGAGTATATAATAGCTTCTGCCTTGAGTCCATTGCTTTATACTTTGGTATTTTAGGAAATTAACACGTTAAACTTTCTAAGTTAATTCTTAAGCATATTTTGTCATGTGAAAGAGCTAATGCTGTGCCCTGGGTGACGCACGTTAAATCACGACTGCCTTTATCTGGGCCCTCATTGGCAGACATGGGCATGTTGGAGAATTTCAGGTGAAATACAGATTATGTGCCAAAGGTGCATTTACATTAGGATAGCAATAGAATTAGAGGGAGGGTATAGTAGAGTTAGGGTTCCATAGACGATACAAGCACTAACGTGGATGCTTTAGCCGTAGCTGTATACACATAACAGGGCGTGTGCAAATTCGAGCGGCAATTACACGTGAGCAGAAACAGGGAGGCGCACTTACAGGGCATGTTAAGGTAAATTACAAAGCGTGTCGGGTTGCAGGTTATCATTGAGAATCATATCTGACCTGAGCTTGGGATGGTTCCCATGAAAAACAGTAGATTAAGGATACAAATGCAATGTACTCACCATACTAATATTAAGAAGCTCATTTAGATGGAAAACATTTTCTATCTCAAGTGCAGAATAAATCCCTTTGTTTTCTTTGCAGTCACTAAAAAAAGAAAAGATAATATGAGGACCAACATATTTCCACTTTTACAGTTCAATATGTTTTATTTTATTTTACAAACAAGTACATTACCAATGAACAATCTAGGGTTTTCCATGTACACTATGGGGTTGTTATACGTGCGGTGGCAATCACGAAATAGGTGGAATATGCAATACTTCTGTTCTTACAGGCCATGCATGTCACGAGTGATGAGGTGTTTGCTTTTACAGGAATACTGCATGCAGCAAATATCTAGGGGGAGTTGGAATGCTGACGATTTGTACAGGTGGAGGCAGAAATAGTCCCTCTACCCCAAAAACGTTTTGCCCCTGACACTTACTGGGACAAAATGCTCTAGTGGACCGCCACATTGGGTGAGAAAAAGCTCATTCCAGATGAAGAAATTTTCTACACGTGATGCACAATGCACACAAGGATCCCTACTGACCCTTCTGTGCATTTGTCTCCATAGGACAGCAATGTCAACACCTGTTGACCCATTCACACCCATCAAATAGTGATTGGACTCTTTTTTTTATTTTGCAAAACAATATGTGACGTATGTCAGACATACTGCATACAGCAGTTCAGAAAGAAGCGTATGCAGAATTAGTAACATTAACACCATATCCAGTCTCGGGAGGAGAGCTTAGGGGCAACATGCTCGCGTTGGAAGCAAAACGACACAGAGTAACATAGGTTCGATCCCCGGGTCCGCACTTAGAAACCTCTGGATATTAAGTGTGTTATAAATAACCTATCATACCATAAAACTATCATGCAGAGGTACCTCTCAGGTGAATGCATGCAGTAATCCTGAGGAGAAAAACTGTAAAATCCATGAATCAGGTTTGTTGCAATTAACATTTAATTATTGATGTCCCGGGCATTATATAAGTGTACCAAATAACATGAAAATGTGTTTACTTGCTTGCAGATTAACGCCCTCCTCCATCGTGAAGTATTTAGATAAAGCATTAAGGGCCTCATTACGAGTTGGTTGGTATCCCGGTGGTAAATCTGCCAGAATACTGCCCAAACTAATTACCGTTACCGCCACTTGGTCCAGCGGAATTTCCACTGGATTACAAGTGGTGGCGGTGGTGTAATTCCCCATTTAATTTGAGCCCATTGGACTCAATGGGTCTTTTTTGGCGGAATTAGAGTGGCGGAATTCTGCCGATTTTGCCGATTTTTTGATTGTGAGTTATAGGATTTTCCTTGGGGCATATTCTCCGCTCCATGCCCAAACTCGTAATTTGGCTTAGTGGTAAAGTTGGCGGTAACAGAGTTACCCCCAAATGTAACACTTACCGCTAAACTCGTAATGAGGTGGTAAGTCTTTCCCACTCAATTACTATTTGACCTAATCGTTTCTATCGTCTTGGAAAAACATATTTGACCTGCCATCTTTTGATGACGGTTTGCAGAGCCTCTGAGGCTCACTTCTCGGACCGATCACGCTCCTCTCTGAATGGTATCAAATCAAACAGTTCTGACAATGGCAGTAACAATTAGGCATTCCAGTCCTGAGGAGAGGGGTGCAAAAGGTGTTAGTCAACATCCAAGTGCAGGGCCTGAGGCGAAGCAGAGCGCTCATAACGAGGTAAGGGAAGACAACACCTGTTACAGCCCTCTAACCCAAGGATGCAAGGCCATTATAATATGGCTAAATCAGAAAAACTGGTTAACAGCAGGTTAGTGTTAGGTAAAATGTTCATATTTGATACATATTCCTGACCTGTGTCAACCCCAGAACTATTTGCTTGGACTTGGGGATTATTTCTCCTTGTCACCAGGTGAGTGGGGATCTGTTTCCCCTCTCACCGGGTCTTTTACTCTTTTTATGGGTGACCGTTTTATGTCTCTCCATAGTGTATGGTTGGAGTTATAGATTCCTATAACCTTTGGGTTTAGGCTGCGTTGCCCCTTTGGGCTCCCCTGTTAATATCTCTTTCATGTACATGGATGAACTACTGTCCCCAAGTAGAAAAGAGGTCTTTTCATCCTCTTTACATTTTGAATAAGTGAGCCGTCACACCCCACCTTATGTGTAGTGTTAGGGGAATAAAATGATCCCCTTTTCTACTTACCTGGTAACATTTTTGTTACTACTGCAAGTTTACTTGAATGGCTGGTGGCAGTCGTTTTACCTTTATGACTTTTAGTCTTTATTACTTGCAGGCTGTTGATTCAGCCTTGGTAATGCACAGAAGGGGCACCATTTTGCAAAGATAGTGGGCTCCTTCTTTCTTTGCCATTGCTTGTGTGCTTGCGGTTTCTGAGGTCTTCCCCTGCCATTCTAGGTGGGAACAACCTCAGTGGAAGTTTTGTCTTTGCCAGAAATCCTTTCGATTCCCGACCAGGCTCCAGAGTGTCTGAGAAGGCAGGAAGCAAGGGAGGAGTCCAACATTCTACCTTGCCTGAAAGGAACCAAGTCTCAGTGGGAGGCTGGCTGGCCTGATTGGACTGCCAGACCGCCCCTTGCTGTAAACTACAGACGTTGTGCTGTAGTTCCTGATAAATACCTGGAAGCGGCTGACAAGTCGACCACTGGACCTGAAACCGGAGAGGAAGATAAAGAAAGGATGCTTGTAGTGATTTCCAGTGACCAGACATCCTGCTGTGTCACCGGATCCTGATTTCAGGGAGACCTGTATTTTTAACCATCCCACGATGTGCTGAAATGTTGCCGGGCTGCAATACCCCAATACCTTGGGACCTCGAGCCATTGTGCCGTGCATGGTCTTCCGAAATCCGAATGCATCTGAAACATTGGTGGCCTCATCCTGGCTCCCCAGCGACACGATTCAAATCCTTGGCAGAGTGCAGGACTGAGAGAGTGAAGAGAATCTGACCAGCTATATCCGTTCATTATCTGGCTGCTGTAAAAAGGCGCTAAATCAACAGAGCCACGAGAATCCATGAAGTATCCATTGCTGGAAGCCTCTTCTGACGACTGCTGCTGCAAGTTCCGATTCAGTGTCCAGTTCTTTCGTCTCCTGATCAAGAATCAGGGACCGGGTCCTGTGCTGCTGCATCCTGAAGGCAACCACTCCGAAGCTCTTCTTTTCTCCTAAGCTACTGTGTGGACTTGGTAATGCTTACTTCAAGTGAGGTGTGCATCCTGTTAGGCTGAGTGGGTGATTTGTGTGGTTGAGAGTTAGCCTATACTCCTTGCCCAGGCCTATTGCTCGAACACCTACAGGGAGCATTTTCAGAAGTCCTTGAAAAAGTTCAACTATCTCTGAAAGTAAGAACTACTTGTTAAAGAAGATCTCCTCTGCAACTTTGACTTTCCTGCAATTGAAACCTGTCTCAGCCTATCTACAGGTGGCACCTAGACCACTAGGGTCCCCGTCTGCCCCTGAGAAAGCTCATGGAATACACTAGGGAAGGACTGGATAAGAAAAGGTTTCCGTCTTAAAAAGTATAACAAGTTTAAAAGTACTTAGATAAAGAATTAGTGTGGTAACTGTATCTCTATGAAAGAAGAAGAAGTTACGAAGTATCTTTGAGTTTATGCTCACCTTTGAGCTGCATTCTGCCCCTCTAAAAAGTGTATACGTTGCTTTACTTACTTTGAATGGTGTTCCCCCCCTTCTGAAAAGTAATATGTTGCTACTGTTTTATCATTGCTTAACTGAATGAGTGTACACACTTACCAATATGGTTTACCTATATTGAATAACATTGTGTTTGACTCACATTGTACCATAGGGTGTTGCTTTCCCTGATCTGCTTTATACAGACCTAAAACAGTCCTTGAGTTAATACTTGCCTCTGAGGTGCTAACTTTGTCTACGTGTCTTACCCATTTACTGTCCCCAGAAATTCTGATCCCCAAGTAATCAAATAATAAAACTTACTCAAGACATTCTCCACCTATTCTAAGGTTAATAGAGTATATGGTCCCGGGTGGCTTCCCACATCTTAATATTTTGTTTGTTTCTCTTTTAATTTCGAGGCCATGCTGGTCGCAAAATTTGACAAACTGCTCAGTTATCTTCAGGCTTCTGGAGATAAGAAACACAGTGTTGGCAAACAATAAAATACCAATCCTTTCTCCCTCCAAAAACGGGGCTTCCGATGGCTCTATCTGTATTTCGGTTACCTGCCCATCAAAGAACAAGTTAAAAAGGGTGGAAGCCAATACACAGCCCAGCCTAACCCCTCTCTCGACCGGAAAAGGCTTGGTACGTGCCCGACCGAGGCTGTTAAGTTATAATAAACATCCATGATTGCGTTGAGAAGATATTGGGGAACCTCCTTTTTGGTTAAAACACATCAAAGTTCACGCCCAGGAATGCTGTCAAAAGCGGCCTTAAGGCCGATATGGGTCATATTTTTTAGGCCTTTTTTAAGTGTAACATATTTGTACAAGATCAATAATAATCTAAATACTTGATCATTCATACTCACCCCTTTGCAAAAGCCATCTTGGATATGGCCCAGAGCACCAGAGTCCGCAAACCAATATTCTAATTTTATTTCCTGGATTTTGCCAAATATCTTGCTACTTGCATCTAGCAGAGAGATTGGCCGATAGTTCACACCTTTTGAAGATCGAAGCAAACTCTGCATTATGCCATGTCATTGGCTTCATACCTGTTTTAAGAATGCCATTAAATAAACGCAATAGATATAGGGAACATGGCTCTGGTTCATTAAAATTTAAGTTCACCGTGTTATGGTTTCCCAGACTTGTTTTATGATAGCAATAAGGACTTCTGACAGTCTAAGTTGTAAAGGTGTTGGATTAGTGCCAGGGCGAGTCCTGACAAAACTACCCTCAAAGGGGTTGTTAAAACCCAGTGTACACTCCTTATAAACAGATTTGAAATGGGTAAAACATATATTTTCTGAAATGTGCACGCTGGGAGAGTTCCAGTCGGATTGCATGCCATTTATAACAATTTTCCAGAAGCCCTTAACATTCTTATCATTGGTTGCCTTCACTAGAGCTACCTAGTTTTAACGCGAGCTTTGTCTTTTCTTTTTATTTATCAGTGCCTTATAGTCTTCCCTGATTCTCTTCACTGAATCTAGCCCTTTACGATTGTTGGGTTTACAGGCTTTCACCAACATTTCTTTCACTTTTCTACACTCACTGTCAAACCATCCTTCTTTTGCTATGAGTCCAGTGGCAGATGGTTTTCCAAACTTGGTGAAAAGGAGGGCGATAGCAGCCATCCTACCCGAGTGTCCATGTATTGCCATATGAGGATAAATAAAAATGATTCCAGGGAATCTCGCCAGATCTGGCAACATTTTGTGGTACACCTGGGGGAGATCATTTGTAAAATCAATAACCTCCCATTTGCACCTTTTCCTACTGCACTTATGGTGTACCGTGTGCATAGTTTGGGTGGTGTTACTCCAATGTTAGGCACACCGGATTATGGTCACTTTCTGGCCTCTGGTGGACTTCTAGGGCTTCGGCATTTTTCCAATTGGGAACATCAAATAGGATGAAATCAATGTGGCTGGTTTTTCCACCACGATTGTAAGTTGGAGAAGGTGGGATATCAGGTTTCAGCCGGTCATTACACGTTTGTAGGCACAATCTCTAAAAATGCTGTGCTGTTGCTACTGCATGTTTATATCATGTTTTGCATGGTGATGATGTTAGCTTAGGAATATCCCACATGAGGCTCTCTTACGCCACCAATTTTATCATGTCACTTTGTGGTTCAAACTGTTGGTTCACATCCCCCATAATTACCACGATGGAATGCTTAGTCCCCAAAGCTATCCAATTCTCTACTAGGGACTCCAGTAGTTTCATAGTGTCCATGCCATGTGACCCATATGGTTGATTATAGACATTACAAATCAACAAAAATAGTCCCACCCGGAAGTGAGATGAGCAGGCCCTGGAGATCAGGGGAATTGGTGGCCAATGGTTTGATTGATGCATTAAGAGAAACATTTACCCATATACACAATCCCCCACTGGGACGCACTGTTTAGGGACCATGTGGGAAATGTATCCCTCCTGCATTATATCATTATCTACCCAGGTGGCCAGGAAACCAATAATATCACTGGTAGATATAAAGTATACCCAATCATGGTCCTCTTGGTATTTGGCGAAGCCTGCAATATTCCACGTTAACACTGAGAATGCGTTTTTGGGTCACAGCGACAGAATGACTATAGGCCGTGCCTGCTGGAATGAGTTATAAAGACCTTGGAGGCACCTGGGCCATGCAGTCGTAAAACCTGTCACTAGGCAAGTTGACAAACTATATGGCACTATATTTCGTGTCCCTCTAAGTGACTGCTCTAGCTCAGATCTTGACAAGTCCATAATGGTTTGTCTGTGGTCAGGCACCAAGGTACTAGTAATCTTCGGCATCTGTCCACCAAAAACGGAAGTAGGTCAATTGTACAGGAGCTTCCTGTTGCTATAGAGAAGGCTCTGCTGTGCTATAGATTCTTTCTGGAAAGGCGGGCAGGAGGAAAATGCAGAGTGGTCCAATGTAGTAAATTGCTACTAAGCCATTGTTTAGCTAAAACCTACATGTGCATGCATGTGCATTTGTGATCCTTTGAACACCACTGTATTCAAGGCATGGTGCCAAATGAAAACATGATTGAGACTAGATATGGTCTGCATGTTGGGAATACAAGTAGATTCACTGTAAAATATTATTGCATTGTGTATCAAAGCACTGTCCCTCCATCCCCTGCCTCGATAGCATAATCTCTATTTACAAATTTTGGTTGATTCACAAATTAATCAGCTTTTCGAGAGTAATTTACAAGTTATTTATAATTTACTCAAAACCCGTTTTGAGTACTTGGTTGCAAAAGCCAAATACTGCACTGGTACTTTTGTTGCAAATGTTCAAATGGCTGCTCCCTACTGTCAAGGATTTGTGACATTGCGCATAGGCGCATTATAAATACCCAATAAATAAAATAAACTATCCTCACACTGGTGCTAAAACTGACTAAGCCTGTAAGCATTTAAAAATGTTCTGAATTCACATTTGCTGTGGGGCACCTAATTAATAAGTTATATTTGCATGATAATACAAGAGTATATATTGTATATAAACAGTACCAAATCAAACAAAATTCCAACTTGGTAGAGAAAACCTTTAATTCTCAGCTAACTTTAAAGCAAATTAGAAGGAATCAATTTCTTTAAAGCAATATTTTCAACCATTTCTTTTAATTCTTCAATAGCACTGCAGTTCAAAGTAAAGTAAGATGCCAAAAGGCTTAACTATATACCTTTCTTCCATACGCTGAAAATCAACACCATAAGATAAAATTGCAATAGCTTGGATATTAAGTATCTAACTTGCAACTACTGGAAGATATCAATAGTACAGCCTTGAAAAAGATCATGGAAGGATCAAAACATGTGTCGGCACCAAGGGTTTAACTTGAAAAGAAACACTGATATTGAAGAATTAAAAGAAATGGGCATTCTATTATACTGCTGAACAAAGAGGTGGCCTTATCTTCGACATTGGTCGTAGAGCGGTCCCTGGGTGACTCTGCCAGATGACAAGATCTTGTGTTATGAGGCTGCTGACAGAAATTCCATCTTTGGACCATCTTACTTCAGCAGACATTGTCCAGGTGGAATTATGGAATAATATCAGGCTGGATAAGGTCATCCTGCATTTTGGGTGCCGTCTGGTATAGGACCAGGTCTTCCTAGCGTCAGAGCAGCTGAAAATCTGTTTTTTTTTGGTTGATCCATCTGATTCATCCAAACATTTGTTGAAGTGTAATGTTCCAAATAATCCCCCCAAGTATGGTCAACAATTCTCTTAATGCTCTTAATGCTGAAAAACCTAACTCCTTTTCGTCCCTGCCAACACTCTCCCTACTCCTTCCCCTCCCCCTTTCAGTCTCTTTCCCCCCTCCCAGCTCTCCTTCTCTCCCCACGCCCGTAACCTTGGCCTTCATATTGACCCTCACCTACCTCTATCTCATCACATTTCTCTTACTGCCTTGTCGCTTTCACCTTTACAACATTCGTAAAATTCGACCCCTCCTAACCTTTAACGCTACTAGACTCTTAATTACCTCCCTCATCTTCTCCAGACTTTTCTACTGTTCCTCCCTTCTCTTTGGACTTCCCTCCTTTCATCTCTCCCACCTCAAATCTGTCTACCACTCTGCCATCCGCTCCCTCTGCCTTCTCTCGCCTCTTGACTCCATCTCATCTTCTCTCACCTCTCTAGGTTGGCTCTCTTTTCACTCCCAGCTCAAATTCAAGTTCCTCTGTCTTGTTTTCAAATCCCTTTATGGTCTTGCCCCCCCACCTCTCCTCCCTTCTTACTTTCTATACCCCTTCTCGTTCTCTGCGCTCTGCTGACCTTTTCCTACTCTCTCCTCCTCCACCACCACCCTGTGCCCCCTCCCGCATCCTCTCTTTCCAACTCCTAGCTCCCTTCCACTGGAACCGCCTCGCCCTCCACATCCGCTCCTCTCCCTCCTACCCTTCCTTTCGCACTTCTCTACAATCTTATCTTTTACACTCGCCTCCCTAAAACCCTTTGCTTCCTCACCTACTTCTCCCATGCCTCATTCCTCACCTCTGACTCCTGCTCTTCCTTACACCCTTCATCCTCTCAACTACCCCACCTTCGACTCTTATCTAGTCTTACTCTTTCCTCTTCTCTTCCTCATAACTTCTCGCCTTCCCTCTTACTTCCGCTTTTACCTCCACTAATACCTCCCATCCCCTCTTACACCTTTGTCCCTCTCCACTCCCACTTCACCTCAGAAATATTGTAAATTGTTCCTTATACTGTTTTCGAGTTGTGATTCATTTGCCATCTTATGCTTGCTGTATATTTGCTTGTTCTCATATAAAGCACTTTGGATTAAAGGGCTATATAAATTCAATAAAATACAAATACAAATACAATTCTCTCCCTCCCCCAATTTTAACAGTAAAATGTCAAACTGGTGGGTTCGGGGGGAGATATGTCGTCAATCACTTAATTGAAGATGCAAAGTAATCTAATGGTTCTGATTGGAGTTGGGTGGCTGCTTGTTTAAATGCACGTAAAATGTAGCTTGTTCCTGTGTCAAACAGGGACCCCTCTGGCAGACTAATATGTGTGTCTTGGAACTCTAGGGGCTTTCCCCATTTGTTTTCCTCGCCAGGATCATTAATATTTGAGGCGGATGTGTTCTGTATACAAGAATCATGGTTGAGAACTCCTCCCTCAGTGGACGGCTATGAATATCTGCTTAATCCCACCTATAAAGGAGAGAAAGGGAGTCCGGCCTCTGGCCTGCTTTTTGGAATTCGGAATGACCTGAGAATCTCAGCATCCAATTTCACAATGCCTAGCTCTTTTGTTCAGGCTGTGGAATTGGAATGGGATAGTCTAGTGTATCCGGGTATGGGCTTTTTGCTAGTTCTCAATATATATTTGCATTCGAAAGCAATCCAGCAGGAAGCCTTTTTTGACTCCATTGAAGAGATTATATACTCTTGGCAGGTAAATAAGAATTCAAACTCTATTTTAGTCTGTGGGGACCTTAACGCATCTTGTATAACTCACCCTGAACTAGGGGAAAGTAGCACACAAATTAGTGCTGTGGAGGCGAGAAGTGCAGCATGGGCGGGGTTTGTGTATGTTGAATGGTACTGTCACGGGAGGTGTCCCGCCCAACTCTACTTGGCATAGGGGAAAACCCAGAAGTATAATAGATCACTTCTTTGCCTCTGATGACATCTTCCAAAATGTATTTTCCCTGTCAATCGTTCACTCGGATCGGAGTGATAATAATCCCCTGGTTCTAAGCTGGAGTGTGGAAACGCAGGTCATTCCTGCTGGTTCCTATAGCCTGGTTCTCAATACTAATGGTGGGAAGAATAGAATTATTTGGAATGCTAAGAATCTGCAGAGGTTTTATTCCACGCTATGGAAACTATTTAGTAAGGGGGAACTTGAAGCGCATCTCCATACGATCCCCTATTGGAACCTAACGGCTAGAATATATGCAGAAATACCATGTCCTAATTTAGGGTACAGCTGGTAAGGAATCATTTCTGTGATCCAGTCGTCCAACTGAAAAAAGGGATCTAAGGAGGTTGCTTAGAAATGGTAAAAACCTCACTCCCCTGGGCTGAAAATCCTTGAAAGTTGCATGTAGACGCTGGCCGCGCCTCCATAAGTATGAGATGGTGTTGAAGGATGCGTGCAGGATGCCATACTTAATTGGGTCTAGGAACATCAGTGCATTCTGGCAGGCAATGCATGGTGTGGCCACCACTGCCTCACGTGACATAATTAATTCTATAAGCGAACATGACTGGGTGACACACTACTCAGAAGTCTATGGGGAGGATCTCAGTGATGTTAATCTGGGGGAGGCCCGCCCAAAAGTGCATTGGCACTTGGAATTCAATGAGGAAGCTATTGAGCACATTATTGTGCATAGTAAAAACTCCCGGGTCCCCGGAGCTGATGGCCTCTCTAACGTGGTCCTTACACTCCATCCAAACTATGGGCACGGTTATTCAGTATTCTCTTTGAGGGTATTCTAGCAAGAGTATCTCTTCCAGCGAGTTTGAAGGAGTCAATCTTTGTACCAATTCACAAAAAGGGCCCTAGATCGACCCCCAATAACTATAGGCCAATTGCACTGCTGGATATTCCTTCGAAGATTTTTGCTTCCCTGTTGTTGAGGGACTTAGCTGGCTGGGCTGAAGGTTCGGGCAGCCTAGACCCATTGCAGACTGGCTTCCGTAAGGGGGTAGGAATGAATGCCAACATCTTTTTGCTGGGTCTGTTGAAAAGGGAGGCTAAGGAGAAGTTAAGACCGGTATATCCTGCTTTTATTGATTCCAACAGCGTTGACAGGCACTGCCTCTGGTGTAAACTCTGGAAATGAGGATGCCCGTAAGCCCTTCTGAAAATGATTGTGGCTCTCCATTTAGATACGTCCATTAGGGTGCGGCTGAATGCCCAGGGCAAATTGTCAGCTGCCATAGAGACTACCAGAGGTTTAAAGTGGGGATGCACTGTGGCCCCGCTCTTGTGCACTTTCTTTACTTCAGACATCAGCGAAATTCTTGAAAACATCTGCAGCTTCTCTCCTCGTCTTTCAACACTGGAACTCGACTATCTGTTTTATGGTGACGATTTGGTGTTATTTGACTATATGCCAATTGGGCTCCAGCATAAGTTGGATGCGCTGGCTGCTTATGCTAGTCAATAATTAACTCACCATAAATTTGAAGAAATCAATGATCCTGATACTTCGACCAGGTATGAAACAAAAATATACAATCTTTTGCTGGTGTCTAAATGGAGAGGCTTTAAAGAAATTCCCGGCCTGTGTATACCTGGGAAACAAATTTCAGGGATTGCACAGTAGTCCTGAATTGCAGAACCATTTGGTCTCTAAGGCTAGAATGTTGGCAGCACAGGCTTCTGCGATTAATAGAAGATTTGGCCTTTTCTCATTGACACCTGTGCGAGAATTTTATAAATTAAAGGGTGTACCCACTTTGGTTTATGGCAGAGACAATCATGGGCTTCCACTCTCAATGCACTGGGAAGTGCTAGAGGGCCTATTTTGGAGGAAAGTTCTGTAACTCCCAAACAGAATTCCAAAGGCAGTGATCCGTTACAAACTGGGTCTGCCTTCTATTAAAGACCATATCCTCTCTAAAAACCTTGCACTATTAAGAAGTATCAGTGTGCAGAGGGAGGATCTATCTGGTGGTAACTGAAGCTACTTCTAGGTTCAAAAGCTTGGCCCTGCTTCACAAAATGGGAGCAATAATGTAACCGTATCATGAAGGATTGTGCCATCTCTAGGGATATGATTCTCAACTCCCCTTTAAAAACCAAAAGTAAGTTGAAAGAAAGGGACTGGGTCTATGCAATAGAAAAAGAAAGATTGTATTAAAGGTTTAAAGAACTGCTGGTTGACGTAAGGCCTGTGGGGGTGTCACCAACATACTTAAGCAGGTCACCTAGCCCTACATGGCATAGATTAGCTATGAAGTTGACGCTCAATTTACTGCCCACAAATGAAATTGAGGGCATTAAAGCTGTGACGCCCAGGAATTCAAGGACTTGTCACCATTGTTTGGAGCAGGACCAAATTGAGACCTTACAACATCTTTTGCTATATTGTAGGGTTCTGAATGACATGCGTCACCATTATTTTGACCATTTGTTGGAAAACTGTACTGTTGGCGCAGCTGGAATAGTGTGGTGACGGGTTAGGAGTCCTTATGGACAAAACCACTGGTTGACAGCAGCAATTAACTTTTTAGAGACATTTTAAATTTAAGATAATTGATTTGATTGCGATATATGATTAATACTTGTGTGATTTAATTACAAATGTAATGAAATGTACTGTGTGTTGTAAATTGTGTATTTTTATGTTGAATGTTTGTTTGTTTATGTGGAATTTGTTAAAGCTATTTTTTTTAACCGTATAACAATAATACAAAACAAAAACAAATATACACAACCTAATCATACAAGGTTTGTTTGGCTGTCTTACATTATTCAAAGCAACATATTAATTTGAATTCAAGAAGTAAACAAAAAAAGTCATCCTTGTGGCCAGGGTTGGATTCTCTTCCCCTGGATCAATTCCGGAATATCTGGACCAAAGTTTAGTTTCAAGAAAGTTCTGTGCATTAACAAAGTTCCATACAATGTAGTATACAAAGTGTTTTCCATCCAATATAGCCTCTCATTTGGCAAAGTGACTATCTCTCTTCCAATGGCTTGGTCACAAATTAAAGTAATTCTTAACATTTCCACAAACTCCTGCTTGGTAAAACAAGCCTTTTTCATCCAAATACTTCTGCTTGATTAAATAAAAGTCTTTTTCTCCAAATACAACTTCCTAAATCAAATACAAGTGTTCTTTCTTTTCTCAAAAGGCCAAGCACTTGTTAGCTCATCATACTGCTCCCAAAGAAACACTTTTGTCAGGATGGTTCAACAATCACTTTAAAAAATGCAACAGTTCATTAAGACAAAATGATGGAATTAACATTTCTTTTCCACCACAACCTTTTACCACAACCATAGTACTTTAAATCATCTTCTTCTCCTTAGTATACTCGCCTGCCAGGATACAACTCCTACTACTATAACTGGTACTCTGCAGTAATGCTTGTTACCAAACTCTCCACACTAGAAACATAAATGAGGAGATTGATATCTTGATATTCTTTTGACTCTCATCAAAAAGGGTTACATCTCTTTCCAAATTGATATTCCACAAAAGAATAATTGTTATCTTGCTTGTCTTTTGGCTTTTGGCCATGTGGGTTACAGTTCTCTCCCCCTTGGTCAAGGGGTACAAAGAGGGCTTTTCTCCTACGACCTTTGTTTTCTGGCGGTACAACCTCTTGGCTGCTGGCAATGCGTGTTATAATTATCTCCCACTTGACATCTCTTCCTGGGAGAGTTGTACCCAATTTGCCTTGGTATCACTCTTCTGTTGACTTGGCAATGCGGGTTACAATAATCTCCTAATTGGTATCCCTGTTTAGAAGAGTTACGCCCAATTTGTCTGTATATCGGTCTTCTCTGATTTTGGAAATGCGGGTTACAATGTTTCCCTATGTGCAATCTCTTCATAGGAGAGTTGCGCCCAGATTGTCCGAATAATTCATTGAATTGTTCGGTATTCAAAATAGTTATTGTCACCATAATCATAACATCTAGAAGATGTGCTATTGACTTTCTGATCCCCCAGAGCACCATTTTCATGAATGTTAAAAGGGTCTTGATATTTTGTACTTTGGGTTATTCTGGGAGAGGGAGCCATATAGGGACAACATGCCATTAGATATTTAGGCATTAGGGAAAACTCATCCTCCAGTTCCCTATGACAGCAGTCTCCTCCTATGTGATCCTCCCTCATGCTACCACCACCAGGGATAGGATCAGGTAGCGGCTGCCTTCCCCTCACATGGGAGGAGACTTTAAGATGGGGTTTAGTGATGATTCTGTAGGATTCAACTCAGTACACAGATGAACAGGCACCAACATGGATAGGGGAATGCAACTCATGACCTGGAACATTAGGACTCTCAATTGTCCGTCCAAAGCCAGGCGTATTTTGCAATACTTAGCTAGGCATCACACAGGGATTGCTTTCCTTCAGGAAACCCACCTGATACCTAACAATGAACCCAGGTTCGCTAAAAGTTGGTGCTGCCATTGATATTTTGAGTCATTCTCAATGCAAGGGGGTGTGTACTTTGATTCACAAATCTTTGGGATTCCACCTTTTGGAGGTGGTGAAAGATTGTAACTTGGGTTATCCAGAATTGTACAATGACAATGGTCCATTATTATGGCCCAATACAGATGACCCCGACACACTAGACTGGATAGAACATCATCTCCTGAACTACACAGGCAATATAATAATAAGGGCCAGTGATTGTAATGCTGTGCTGTACCTGCGGTCTGATAGGATGAGTAGTGTGCACAGATTGCCACAAAGAAAATATTGCAATTGAAAGTGTTTTACAAGCTAGAGGACACATCTGGAGGGTATAGCATGAGGGTGTAAGGGGATTCACGTTTTGGTCGATGGTTCACAACTCAGCATCCCATATAGATTAAATGTTGGTTAGTAAGAGAACTGTGAACTGTTTTGAGAGCTGTGACATATTAACCTGTACCCTCTCGGGTCATGCCCCCGTGATTAGTCAGGTAGCAATTCCCGGATTAAACCAATGAGGAGGGAGTGGGCATTTAAAAGTGAGGGGCTGTCAGATTCTGTTTTGTGGGTGAGTATTTTGGAGAGTATTCCCAATTATTTTAAGGAGAATATACAGAAGAATCTGAGGCAACATTATGGGAGGCCTTCAAGTGTGTTATTAGGGGGGTAGTGTATTGCAAAGCAGTGTGGTATATTGAGAATGATCAGAGTAGAATTGTTGGAAAGGGTTGCAACTCTCAGGGACTTTGAGGAGGACATGGGCAGCATCACTGACCCCTATAAGCAGAACCGAATTAAGGAGGAATTACAGACGTTTAACGAAGCTGCAGTCAGGGAGTTCAAATTTCGATGTAGGCAAGCATCGGTACAGCAATATGGGGAGGGGCAACGGCCTGGTAATATTCTGTCATGGGTTGCATGGGGGGAAAACCCACAGACGCGTATAATTGCTCCTAGGGATGGTGCTGGGGTGTTAAAGGGTATCAACACTGAAATTACACAGATTATGGATTTTTTTTAATACACAACTGTATTCATCACAGTTAAAGGTCTCACAGTCGACCTTGGTGACCTTTTTAGACCAGGTGTCTTTATACTGTCCTAATCAGGAGGAAAGGGAATGGCTGAGTAACCCCCTCGCACTACAGGAAGTAGCAGAATGCAATTACGGAACTTCCCTCTGTGAAAGCCTCAGGTCCGGATGGCCTCACAGTAGATTTCTATAAGGGGTATTCTGCAGTTCTGGCTCCACATCTCCTAAGAGTATATTGTGAAGCCTTAAAAAGAGGATTTGGGACGAGACACAGCATCCAGGAGAAGGCAGTCATTTTCGTGACCTTAGTTGGTTATTATAGTGGTATGATCGGTTAGGTTAGATGTGGACAGCGGACAGATACATGTGGACTATTACTCATGACTGACAGGCACCTTAGTTAGTAAAGTAGTAAACTCTTGGTGAAATATCCTTACAGTTTCCGCCACACTACCCTGCCTAGTGTAGAGACCTATGTACACATACATGCAAATTGTACGCATCCCTGAAAATTTTGCAAAATACCATTTGTGTCGATAAGGTCAGGCATTCTGTAAATGTCCCGGCTACTGTTTATTCTGCGTATAAGGTTGTAGAAGGCTGCTTTAAGAGCTCCTTTAGGCTACTGTGACAAATCCTTAGATGCCGCCACTTCTCCCTGAGGGGGAGCCCCTTCCCATGAGGCCAGGGAGGTGAGGTCACTACCCGATAGTCCCCCTGGGGGTGGTACTCAGTGGGAGGTCCTCATGGGGAGAGACTCCCCCTCTACAGACAAGGACGATCATCTAAGGGAAACGCGGTATCTCAACCATATGCACACCACCCTTACATCCTCATATCCCTCACTCCCCATCTCCATGTTACAGAACTCCCCATGTCTGTGTGTAGGGCCATAGGGCTGGCTTCTACTGAGATGAGGAAGAGGACAGATAACCAAAGTAACCCTATGGGACTGCAACTACGAAGAAGAAGAGGCACAGAGCCATGAAGAATACCTGGTGGAATGGTAATCACCATTCTAGCATTCCGCAGAGGCGGTACTGGGAGGCTAGGATAAAAACTGGCCAAGTACTTTAAGAACAGTCTGAGAAGCCCCAGAGGAACTGCCTTAGAACTCCCCACGCCATGTATGTGTGTAGCATCATAGGACTGGCCTCTATTGAGACGAGGAAGAGGACAGATAACCAATGTAACACCTATGGGACTCCAACTGAGACGAAGAAGAGGCAGAGTCATGAAGAATACCTGGTGAAATGGTAATCACCATTCTAGCTTTCCGCAGAGGTGGGACTGGGAGGCTAGGATAAAAACTGGCCAAGAACTTACAGGACTCTCCAGGAACTTAGAGGACTGCCTCAGAAGCCAGAGGAACTGCCCTGGGGAGAGCCATAGGCGGACCAGCAGCAGAAGCAGAAAGACTGCTTCATCCCGGGAGTTTCGAAGGAGACGCCAATAGGAAGAAATCTATCTGGCCTCGGGAGAACCAAGAACCTGGTGGCCTGGAGTGAATGCAGAGCCGCACTAGGAGCAAGAAACTGGTACCGCAAGCAAGAAGCGCAGGACCAGAACCGAAAGGCAGAGAAACACCCACGCAGCCCAGCGAAGGACCGCATGCACCTAAGGAGGATCAGCAGATCATCCAGAGGACTGCAAAGGTAAAAGACTAGACACTGGTGCCAATGGGGGCTTGGAAAACAGTGTCTGGGACCCACATGCAAAAAATCAGGTATCTTCCCACTGACAGCACTTGGCGAGAGAGGGAGCCAAGTTAGTCAGAACGAAAGGGAAGAGAAAGCAGGGACTTGCGACACACACACAAAAACAAGGTACCTTCCTCGTGACGGTACTTGGCAAGAGAGAGAGCCAAGTTGATCAAATCAAGGGGCAAAAGAGACCAGAGTCTGGGGACCCCACAGAAATTAGATGTCTTCTTCAAAGCAATACTTGGCAGGAGAGTGAACCAACTGGGCCGTGGCAAAGAGAGGGAAAAGAAGGTCTCAGGTCCCTCTACCAGTTGTGAACTGTGTTAGCCAATCCTGGCCAGGGGAAGGGAGTAATTCCCCCTGGCATTGTGAGCTGCAAACCAAGCCTCAGCAAAGACCAGGCGAAGGGACCCATTACCCCGGCATTGTGAACTGCAAAGCAAGTCTGAGAAAAGACAAGGGGAAGGGAGTAATTACCCCTGGTATTGTGGACTGGAAACCAAGCCTGAGAAAAGGCCCGGGGAAAGGCATCATTCTACTGGCATTGTGAAAATACTGGGAGCAAGATCCCTGGAGAAGGGAGGTATTCTCCAGGATCCCAATAGTGAAGAAACAACTATGGGTAATAGGGAAAGTTGATGTTTGAGTTGGAACTTTAATCTGGAACATTGTTTTGTGTCTTGGAATGGGATTAAGAACTCGGGAAGGGAGTCATTCACTCAGGTAAAGATCCAACCTGAGAATTTGAACTTTGCCTTTTTGAGTTTAAACTGAGAACTTTACTGTGTTACAATATGAGACATTGTTTTGTGCTTTGGAAAGGGATTGAGACCTGGGGAAGGGTGTTATTCCCTCAAGTAAATATCCCACCTAAGGTTTAAGTTACTTACCTGTAACTATTGTTCTCCAGCACAGGTCTAGCATGGATTCCCATGCTCATGAATGTTCCCCGTCATCAGGTTGGGAATCCTCGGTAAAAGAAAGAAACAGTTTCACTTTCACTTTATAACTGTATTTTCTCTTAAAGGAAAAGGTAGGTTTTCTCTTTTGTTTATGGTATAATAAGGGTGCATGCCAACAACCATTCCACCTGTGTGTCAGTCTCCTCCTTCTACACCCTTCCACTATCCTGACCTGTGCATAGACATACACATACACTCCCTCTTTCTCTCACACACTCTCCCTTCTCTCACACACACCCAGACACATATATATATATGTATATATACACACACACACACACACACACACACACACACACATGCATACACAAGCACATAGAGATAGGGATGTGTGAGTCACTGACATCACATGATTGGGTACTTGCACAATTTTCCGGCTGTTTGCCAGGTGCAAATGGCAGCTACTTCTATCATGTAGTAACATCAAAGTTAATGTTGCTTGTGGGAGGGTTCTACATGGCTAATGGTCCAATTAGTGTTGATGTGCTAATCGCTAGGCTATGGCCGCCGTCTGTAGGAGTTTCAGTATGTATCTTAGAGGGGAGACGGTTAGTCAGGTGAATGGGGGAGTAGGTTTTATAAGGCAAAACAAAAGAACCATATCCAATTTTCAGTTAACAAAAACTAGGATGTATAGTTGGTAGCCCTGCTATAGATCAATACAAATGATTTGTTGATCCTCAGAGAATGTATGTTATTGAAGGTGACATCACCATCATTAAGCTTTTGGGGGCAACAGATTCCACACATTCAGTACAACATCCTCAGCATAGGTGAGACAGGGGCTTCTTTATCTCATAAAATAAGGTGCTTCAAGAGGTATTTCTAATATACACCATGAACAAAGGTAGTTTGTTACAGATTCCTGCTAGGGCCGAGGAATGAGGACTGGCTTAAAACTACTGAAGGAGTGAAATAGGACAAAGTGACAGGTTGTTTATAAGATCAACAAGCATTGGCAATGCCAACAGTTTTGGCTCTGTACAGGCAAGGGAAGGACATTTACTAGGCGCTGCCATAGTGGTATTAAGTGGCCATGGGAGCACCTACAAAATTGTGCAAGTACATAGGCATATAATTGCAGTGTCTGACAATGATTTGATTTGAATTATTTATATTGCACCCCAAAACAGACAGACTTAACTGTCTGTGTATCCGGGCACAGGTGGAAAAAAAGCCTTGAAGTGAGGTACTAAGCAGATCATGTACACATGCTATCCCTGAGCTGGGAGGGTCTAATTAAACAGGTGAGTTTTTAAAGCCTTCCTAAACTGGACCAATGACTGACAATCTCTAATCTCCATCGGGAGGTGATTCCAAAGTTGGTGCCCAAAGACTCCAAATCTCCTACCCCCCTCTGGAGACAAATTTGGAGCGTGGGACCTTCAGCAAAAGCTTATCTCCTGAGCGCAATGCTCTGGCAGGGTAGTAACTATAGACCTTAGCACCAAGATACTCTGGGACAAGCCTATTGATGCATTTGTAGATCAAACAGGCTACTTCGAATTTAATTCGGTCTTCGACTGCCAGCCAATGCAGAGATCTGCGGAGCAATGATACCTGGTCCCTTTTTCCCCAACTGCCCCACCAGTCTAATCGCTGCATTCTGGGACTTCTGTATTCTATATATCTGCTTGGCTGGAATGCCTGCCATCAAACTGTTGCAATAGTCCAGGTGGGTGTGCGTCATAGCCCCTACAACCACTGCATGATCTTCTAATGGTAGAAAGGGAAGTACATTCCTAAGCATCCTCAGGGAGTAGTAAACTGATTTGACCTTGCCCCCCACCTGGGCTCCGCTACCGAGATTCTCCTGCCAGACACAGCCCAGGTTTTTTATTTTTTTGAGCAAATTAAAGCTTCTCACCAAGAATATTTGGGGAGAATGATTGCTTCTCATCCGCAGTTCTCCCCTTGGGCCCAAACAGGATAATTTTGGTCTTTGCTGCATTCAGTTGCAGCTGTATAATGCCTAATAATTATACACTAGCCAAAACGGTTGGCTGTGCATGTTTTAACAGGACTTCAGTGAAGGACATGCATAGTACTTGTAAATCGAGTGGCTGAAGGCAGACCATGTTAAGACATTTGTATTACACGAGTCGCCATTTACAGCTCCAATTAAGTTATTAACTCTCAGAAGAATGCGTTGAAAATGTACTGCCAGGCACTTCAAGCACAAAGTTTCATGGTAAGGCTTGATAAAGCTAGCTCAAAGAGATCCCAGGAGGATGTGTTTTGGGTGGCGAGGGGCAGGAAGTAGGTGGGAATGGCCATAGGCATTAACACGGCCATGGGCAGTCAACGGGTAGGTAAAGAGTCGAACAACACCTACAAGCTTTGCAATTTGGCATCTGCCATTTCTCCTTCGCTGTACTCTAATTCAAAGGTTACAGCTTATAGGTGGTGGCACCATCTAAAAGCCAAAACAAGAAATGTGGTTTTAAAACTGTATGTTTGAGAAATGTGGCTAAATGTAAAGAGTAGGTGGACAATGAGGAAGAGTAGGAAGGGCACATTCTGCCTTGTATCTTACTTGCAAGCGTGATCCTTCAAAGCAGTTATGTAATGTTAGGTTGACCGAGTACTCACACTTGTATTATTTTTCCCAGTTGTAATCTATTGTTGAAAACATAATCATACTGAAAGAAGTATGTGGATTTGCTATGTGTTCAGTTACCAGTTTTAAAAAAAAGACGTTTATACCATATTTGATCATAGTTTACAACTTTTGGATGTCACATCTTCCAGTAACTACTTGGTAATACCAAATTTAAATGACTTATACCACACACCCTGGGATTAACATTAGGATTCATAAACGCTTGTATTAGAAACCCAGCAAACAATTTAGCAATTCCTTAAAAATATGCAAGAAAATCATCAATTTCTTTTCTGTACACGGTTTAATCGATTGCTGGAACATTTATTCTGCATACGTACAATCAAGACATTTATTTAAAAAAAAACATATTCACCAATCAGAAAAGATAAATACGCTCAACACTGCAGCCACATATTTGTTTCTTGAGTGCCTCCAGATTACAAAATCTAGGCACCACCATGTACTGTTACGAAATATCAACATAGCTCTTATTTGCAATCACATGTATTTTACCTGTAAACTTTTTCAAATGTAAGATTCACATTAGGGCTCTGGAATAAAACACCAGAAAGATAATGTCTCCATTGAGAATTTAACAAGTAGGGTGTATCCAACACCTGAAGAGAAAAGGAGAAAAAAATATTAAAAAAGAGATTTATTTCCCAACGTTGGGCAGGTATCTGTGTCTTTAAAATTAAGCCAAGTTAGCAAAGTGCATACTGTAAACCAACACTGAAAATATTTCTGAAATGTGTAATTGTCTTGAAAGGGAAAAGGGGGCATTCAATAGTATTTGTATTGTGGTTTGTCTTTGCATCAGAGGGTGGGTTCCATTTTATGCTACTGAATTTTAACTTTATTCATATACACATTCCTGCTGCATAGTCTTGCTGACTATTTGTGGGGGCAAGGAGTTTCAGGGGACACAGGTTGTGTTGGTTGATCAGAGAATGAGGGCAATTCAGCGGCTGGAACAGTTGTGGAGAAGGTGATGAGTGCCTGAAAATATCCCACTGAAAGGCGTGTGGAAACAACAGAGAGGGGAAAGGTCCCAATAAAGTTCTGTCTGTTGAACAGCCTAGAAAGTGAAGGCACAATCCCAATACACATGTCCCAAAAATTATGAAATAATATAACACATACTGTAGAGAATGAGACCAATAGATAGTTGTGCAAGGATAACACAGTTTTATATAACATCCCAGCAAAGAACGCTGCTGCCCAAGAGCTCTCTACCAAAAATTACACGGGGAGCACATTAAAAAGGGTAAACGCATCATTGATGACGATTTGAACTAAGACAGATATTGCGTTGCTGGTTGGTGGGGGACCTATGGAATGGCCAGCTTTATATGGGATGCCAGGCCCTAATTGGCTGTTGCTTCCCAGTCGATCTTGGTGCACAAGAGTCAGCTGAGCTCATCTCTGCGGTGAAGGTCAGGTTGGTGGGTGTTACATTTCTAACTATCTAAGCTACACAACAGGAACTGACTAATCATTAATAATGGCAGATACCTGAACATCACATGCAAGGGGATCTTTTGAACAGAGGGGATAATATATTGACAAGCCAACTTCCACATTCAGGGCTTCATTGATACCATAGTCCCTGCACTCAAGTGTCCTTCATGGGGGCTTGATCTACCATCTACCTTCCCTGGTGCCTCATGATACGAACAGACGTGTGTTACTTTTGAGACAATATATTGCTGCACTGGATTAGGTCTATGGTGGGTGTTCTGGAATGGCCAAGGCAAGGGGGTTAGAGGTTATCAACATGAAAGGAATTGAGGGGTCAGGACCAGTGGGCTCTGGCTTGGCGGGGTGGAGGGCGAGGGGCACAGGCAGTTTAGTGGTGATAGATGGACATTTGTGCTGGGGCCTGTCTCAGTCCCACGTTCTCCGCAGAGCGCATTCTTTGAGACACAATACTCTGTAATTGCAACATTGAAAAACAGTGAATGGATGAACTTCTGTGGGAACTAGGCTCATGCGGAGCTGGTCTGATGTGTGGTGTGGATGGCTTGGTCCCTTTGTGAGAGAGAGACTGGGGGTGCGAATGCCGCAGCCTCACAGAGTGGTGGATTTCAGGCCTAGAAAAAAGATGGCGTTTAGGCCTAGAACAGAATGGAGTTCTAATGCCGAGGCATGGGTGCCATTGTTAGCCTACTTTTCTATGTTACAGGTCTCTTACCCTTACACAGGTGGAGGGCGCATGTCTCTGCATGGCTGTGGTGACGTTTATTCTCTTTGGCGGTGGCTGGGGGGGTGGGATAGGACCATCTCCTCCCCAACAAAAGTAAAACTACTTCAAGGAAGAGAGGTCTTCCAATAGTATCCCTCATATCAGGGGTAGGGAGGGGCGAGTATTATGTTCTGGAGGTATTTGTCATCATTGGGCTTCCCCAATAACAATCCCAATTATCCTAACCCCATTTCAGTTGGGCGTGCTATTCAATCGTGCCAAGTGTGTGAGCCGCGTGTCTATAGATACTGTACTAGTGTTACAAGGTCTGCAGACTGAACCCAATCTTGCTTACTGCGCAGGGTGTGGACACGTATAAACGGCAATTTGCTAACAAAGCTATACGTTTTCCCCAAAACTGTGCCACAGTAGAGTAAGAGGAGTATAATACTTATAGTCATTGACATGGGTGCCCATATGTAGCACATTCACATGATCGGGATACGTTTCTGCCTATAACTACTTAAGGCATTTGTCAGGAAACGATGAAGCAGAAAAATGTCCCACTGCCTAATGTGCTTATAAACAAATATGAAAACCATTAAATACTCAAGACTGCCCCAACTGCTGCTTATCATTGAAGATCCTGCGGGATAATAGTACAGCAGGAAAAATATGAGCAAGATATCACTTGAAGGGCCGTACTTCCTGAGCGTGAATTTGGAGGACTGTCTGATATCTAAATATTAGGGTAGGACTAGAGACGTAAATTCACCAAAATTCCTGGGTTAGTGGAAATGACATCACATCACCCATGAAATCTGATGACATCACAGGATGTGATGTCATTTGACCACACCCTAAAGTGACATCACGGGAAGTGATGGAACACAATGTTTCATCCCTTGACAAAACAGGAAGTGGCATCACATAGCATTGTTCCTAAGTACACTACGAAAAATATGGTTACGATATCACTGTAATGCGATATACATTTCATACATATCTGTGTTCATAGGCCCATATTACCAAATTACTGTGAATGCATGCAGAAGTCCAAGGTCAAATGATAATGATGTATTATTATATAGCACTTATGCTACGCTCTTTATATAGAACATACATACAACATCACCCAACCTGTGTTGGAACTCATTCATCGGCCTCAGAAGGATGAAAGGTTGAGTTGGTCTTGTCGGGATATGAACCGGCAACCTGGATATCACACACATCGCAGCAGCAAGGGCTCAACCCACTGAGCTATCTTACTGGCTATAGCTATTGTACTGGATATAGTAAAATAAGCAATTACATGTCTAAATTTTCTCAAAGTCAGAAAGAAAATTACACTCTGTAGTGGATACCATTAAACTGATAATTGAGATTGAACAGCAGGCCAGTTCATCTCCAGGTCTGGTGCAAAGTTGGCCACATGTCAAGCTGCGTGGATCTACTTTTCAGGCTTCAGAGGTTGGCAAAATACATACCATTGGGAGGGTTCATAACTGTGTATTAAAGAATTTAGAGCAGGGCAGGGAAAGCAGCGCACTCACATGGCATTCCGTACTCTGGGCACTTGTTACCTCATACATGCAAACAAACATCCTGAACAGCATGGCAGGGAGACAGGAAAGATAGACACATTACAACAAAGCATTAATTGTGGCACACTGAAATCAAGGACCAATTGATGTGCTATGTTCGAACATTTCTACACTGTACAAAAGCTTTTAGGCACAAGGATGTTGTCATGTGACTGAGGACACCGAGATGGAATGTCTTGTGATGATCGTAACAGAGACATCGGCAGAAAAAAACATGCTATAACTGCAACTTGCGAAAAGCAAAATACATAGTGTGAAAGGAATGCTTATTCTACTCTAAATGCCTTAAGTTTTTGTCTGCATTGTGAATTTGAGGTGTTTAAGAACAGACTAAATCAGGGAATGATCCGCCTGAAGTATACATGAAATAAACCTTTAATGAGTCTAGCAATTATTGTATAGAATTTCAGAAATAAATTCTTTGTTATTCCTATTCTTTCTTATTTAGGGTCCCTTCTCAAGGTTTTACACTTGTGGAACCCCATGTTTCTTAAGAGGCCCATACAAGAAAGCCAGCCACTCCAGAAACAAAGAGCCACATGGTGCAGGCCAAAGCCCAAGAGCTTCCCTGGGAAAATCCTTACACAAGAATTCAAGTGGGGTACCACGTAAAAATGGAAAAACCACAGTGTGGCTGTGTTCCACGTGTGGAACGTGGCCCTCTCTCTGATTAGTTAGGAGTGGAGGGTGCTTGTCAGATGTCTGGCAGCATACTTGTCAGCAGGGAATTGTGAACAGGGGGTGCCATTATCAAGGACGGCAGGGAGAAGAGTTTCCATTTGTGTACTCTGGAGGAGGCTGGTCGAAGCCATCCACTGTTGGGGCAGGCGTGGAAGGGCGTCAAATTCTGAGCGTAGAATGCATTGAAAGTTGTGGTACGGGCATGACTGGGATGAAGGATTGAGAGGAATGATTTAGATGGTGGTGTAGAGTAGCTTGTGGATGCAATGTAGGTATTGTGCGATGGACATCAGGTGCAAATATGTGCTTTGTGTAGGATAAGAGATGCCACTACCAGGAACTGAGAAACCTGAGACTTTGCATGCAAGTGATAACATGACTGCATAGTTCCAAGTATTACATCACATAGCTGCCATTTTACCTTACCTTGAATATGCTTCTGTCTGCATAGGGTTCACAGACCAACTTTTCCACATTTCCTCCAGCTATAAAAGTGGCAAGTACTATGGCCATTAGTACCCAGGAGAAGAGGAAACTGAAGCCCACACCGCTGGAAAGACATCAAAGCACACAGAATTCCTATGTTAGTATTGGAGGCAACCGCGTCATTTATCCCTTTTCTTTATGGCACATGGGACAGCAAACATATCTGAAGGCCTGGCATCGAAATTCCAGAAAATCATATGCATGAAAGGGGACTCAACAACCACAAGGTGACACGAGGTACAAACAAATAACCAAGATATGATCGTTTATTTATATAGCGCCTATACACAATGTGTTTCAAAGCGCTTTAGGTCCTTCAGACAACTGTTATACAGTTCCGGGAGCCCGGCAATGTTGTCATATGTTTCACGGCTCTCTACTAGGGCACATAGTCTGCAAGTTCAAAATGGTAAATTAGCAAAACAATGAAAACAGACCAATGCTCAAAAAAAGACATAATTCTCATTTCAGCTTAATCACAAAATAAAACCTGTGTTTATTAGTCGATAAATATGGGTTTGCCCCCAAAAGATCGAAAATAAAAGACCAAATGCACAATTAGTGTGCATTTGGCCTGGTTGAAAAGACTGAATTCCAAAATACAGAACAAGGGGAACAGGGTTTGAAGGGGTGACCTCGCTCCCCTAGTTCCGTATTATGGGCTTTGGGGGAGTCGCAGCAGTGTCCTCTGCATACATGACATGTGTGGTGAGGACAATTAATCCAATACATCCATTAAATACATTCTATAATGCCTGGGCAAACTTTACTTCACATTTTAAACCATCCTGAGAAATCCCGAAACTCTATACATTTCCATTAATTTCTGAAATTGTCTTCAGAACTCATTGAATCGCACAGGGGAACGTGCTGATCTTAAGACCATGCAGAGCAACAGAGGTTCGAATCCCGGATCTGCGCTTAGAAACCGAACTCGGGAATTAAACGTTATAAAAAACCCATTCAATAAATTGAACATACATGAATTCTGTCATTTGGTAACATACATTTTTCACATTATAATGTTCAGAACTTTTTTGATTATCATTTCATGCACATTTTATTGGATTCGTCTGAAATCCAGTCATTGTGTATTACTGTTTCTATGGTCGCAACATTGAAAGAGACATACACAAAGAGCTGCATCTGAGCCCTACTTACTATCAACGAAAGTGTGCCCCCTATCAGCAAGCTGCAGTATGATTTGCAGTAAAGATTCTACTCTCACTGGGCATTCGAAAAATACAATTTAACTTTGGCAGTACCTTGCTAAAATAATGTTCTCATAATAGCATACTCGTCATTTAGCCACTTATTCTGCGAAGCATTCTAAATTTATTTAAAGGTTAGTTTCACATCAAAATGTCACGTTTGTGTATGTGTTCTTAATTTCCACTTTAAAAAGAGAAAAGGAGAGCAAGAAAGATAGCTACATATCCTCATTACATCAGATTGCTATACTTACAGAATATATGGATGTTTTTGGAATCAGCAGACTCATGTCTGTCCCCAAATCAATTAGGGTAGCGAGGATTCGGCTGCTTTGTATTTTACTTCAACGTGTTCCTAAGTGGCATAAGGCAACTAGAGCAACGAATTCAGTCAAGGGGGCTGAATGCCACATGTTTCTGGGATAAAGGAGTTGGGTAGATGCTTCAGGGGTTATGTTTACTCGCCTCTGAATAAAAAGGTTATTCTTAGGTACGTTTGTACCAGAGGTTGTACATTTCAGTGTTACTGTAAAAATAATACTCAGGCCTGGCAAATTCTAAAAAATACCACTGGACCTACAGGGTAAGTTCCTTAGTTTACATACTTGACCTAAGAGAAATACACTTGCCACATGACGATGGATGACAAAATATTCACCAGTGCTTTCGGTAAAGTGGCGCATGACACCATAAGCATAGTTCATATTTGGTGCAATGCCGCCACCCAAAGGTCAGCCATGCTTAGTGAAGCGTATTTTTTGCCATTTACTGCAAAGTTTGTTTGTAGTAAATATTAAATAAAAGTTTCAAACATCTCTGTACTGGCCAGCAAGGTCGAGTACCATGCAATTGGTACTCGCCCGTCATAAAATCTCCTCGCCAATAAGAGTAAGCTGGAGATTTTCCAAGCCCGGTAAGTCATCTGAATAATTTTAGTATAACTAGACAGCAGGACTGCTACTGTTGCAGCCAAATGTGAATTTCTGGCAAAAGATAGATGCAGGGCATGACTCACGCCTACACTCCCAGATATCTACCTGTATACAGCAGGAACAGCATAGGTTTCACTAAAGTAATCGCACACAGACTTTTTCCATCTCTCCAGAGTGAGGGATCTGAAAGCTAGAGAAGGCCCTTCTGGAAGCAGACAGCATTCTTATCTCAGGTCAATTAGAAATGAAAGGACAAAGACTAGGGTGTTATAAGAATGGCAATCAACAGCCTGTCATGCCACGTTTCTGACAAGGACTTGTTGGCAATCAAAGGCCAAATAGTTGGATGGTATCAGAGTCTTTCTGAGACCCTGAATGCAGGGAACAATCTTCTTTTATAAAGTTGGGAAACAATTTGGCCCTCATTAAAAGTGTAACGGTCCGGAAACAACGGTGCCGGTAAGCTTACTGGGACCGTTGTTTCTGGACCGGCAAACTACAAGACTGCTGGTGGCATTGCACCCGTTATTAACGTTGCTGGTGCTTCCGTGGTCCCTATTCCCGTGCAGGAATGGGGATCAACATTTTACCGGCGCCTGATTTACTGGACCGCCGGGGCTGTAATGCCCCAGTTATTCCAGCAAGTCAGGCGCTGGTAAATCATTACGAGTCCGGCAGCTACCTGACAGTTTTTCTGGCACGGTTACCACCGGACTTGTAATGAGGGCCAATGTCTCTCAATGGAGAGTGTATACGAATCCATCCTTCCTGCTGTCTTACAATGGATTCGTCATTTCTAAGGGTGGATTCTTCTAATCCCACTGAAAAATGTTTTGCCAGCATAAGCGCTAACATTTCACTAATTTCAGGCTTAAGTGTAGTCCTACAGCTAAGTCTAGAGAGTAACAGTGTGTTGCAATTCTCAATCATACTATGAGAAAGAGGTCAGCAGGTTCTTGGGAAGTCAGCTCACCTCCTCGACAGCCATACATTACTGTAAATAAAAGATAACTGCACTTTATTTGACTGCATTTATCTTATTTTTCTGCAAATCGAATATCACCTGACCAGACAGAAAAACCAAACATTTCCAAGAAACTTTCCTTTCCATGGCTAGCACATAGATCCTGCAACATGTTGCAAGAACACATTGCAAGTAGGCAACGTTCAAGAGAGCGGTAGAGACCCTAAGGCAATCATACCCTGGAAAAGCGCTGCACTTTTCCTATTCACGAAATGAACGCTCTAGGCTTATTTTACCCTGCATTTAAAGATGGACACTGCCTGGTGATGTACACACGTATATTTGTGTACATATGAAATGTAATTTACATTCTGCCTAGCAGTTTCGCTACCATGGGGAAGAACCTGTTTTAGTGATGAGCCATACTAAAATCTTCGGTACACCCAACTGATGAGCAAAGCTCCAAATGCCATCATATGGGGCGAGGGATACGAGTGTGTGTCAAGATCGCCATTTACAGGTGAGGCAATTCATGTGGGTACACAGGAAAGGTTTGCACCAGTGTTGTTGGTTCTGCTTGTGCATAACTACGATTTTATTCAAATTCTTCATGCCTTAGTAGTCATTTCTGATTGTCAGGCGCTCAATATTTCTTCATTCATAATGATAAGCGTGTTGTATTTCATAGACACCGGAGCATTGACCACGTGCTCTAGTGTTTGTATTAGTTCACCAAATCTGTTATGTACTGTACATGTTACATGTGTTAATTCAAATACATGTGACCACAGGGCAAGTCCTAAAAATTAATGTGGTGGGACTCATCAACATACGCAATGGGGTGTGAAGTCACCAGAAATTAGCATACCAAGGTGAAATATGCACATTTCATTAAATTGGCTTTGCCTAACCACCCAAATTAAACAGAACGAATGGCATTTCCCTTTCATAAAATCAACACACACATAAAACCAAGAGAGGATATTTTCGTTTGATAATGTTTTTGAAAACTTTAAAAGGTGTCCATGTTTTGAACTCCAAGAACCAATACAAATGTTTCACCGGGACTTGCAGTACTGAAATGGGATATTTCACCTTTAGTTGTTTGTTATTCTTTCATCAGTTTATATAGTAAAGTGGTGAAGTGTCCAGCCTACAAACCTGGCGACTGCGGTTTGATCCCTGAGGTCGGCTTTAATTCTCAAATTAAAAGAGGACATCCAATGTTTCTCTTTTAGCTGGGGGAGGGGGCTGAGTTCACCCTCTGAATAATGTGGGTGGACTCCGTCCCCCTGCGTGTACCCTCGACTATAGCACTTCATGTGACCCATCTATAAACTGTTTAATTTCTATGGGAAGTTAGAAAAGCAGGAAAACTACCCATTCTTAAATGAAGTACAATCAAAAGGGTCACAGTCATCTGTCACTAATGTTTCCTTTTTGGTGGTTTTAAATTGAAGACGGCAAGCGGAAGCCTTTGGTGTGGAAATGGTGCAAAGGGTTTTGATATAGTGCCACAGGCGGTTTCCTGGAAGCTTCAGGTTGCTTTACGAACAAAAATGTTGATAGCTGCAAGTTTACCAGATTTACTTGATGTATAGAGCTTTAGACATTGTGAGAATTTTTGTAAATGTACGTGTCCAGGTAGGGCAGTATGAAAGCATCAATAACTGGACAGGAACAGTTTTTCCCATGTGTCAATGGTATTGAAACTGACCTTCTGAAATTGGAGAATGTCTAGATTGGTTTGAACACGGACAGAGGTGTATAAATCTAACTTGAAGAAGATATCATAAACTATAACCATACACATTACTTTACTTTAAAATGGATGTACTATTATTCCTAAAGAGGGGCAGCAGGGTAGAAGAATCAAGCAAAACAGGCAACACCTGTGTGCGAGAAGGGTGGGGGGCACAAGGGAACATCACAGGGGGACCAGAGGGGGTGGGGATGGCCTGTGGGGACAGAAGGAGTACACACATGTTGGTGCATGCCTACCTGCTGTCTGAGCAGGGGGTCAGGCCCTGGGTCGTCCTGGTCCGAACAGGAATTGCCCTTTTCTTCATCTGCCCTTTGCTTCGGACGCCCGGGCGAGAGGTGCCCTTGATCTAAGAGTTAAGAGCAGCAAGGAAGAGCCAGGACTAAGAAGGTGGGTGGTGCTTAGACCAAGTGACCCAGATCCACTTGCACCTGCTCCCCATCTGCAAACGAAAAGAGGCTGGAGGGCTCCTTAAGTAGTGAAAAAGAGCAGCAACCAGGAAGGCGCCAGGTGGGCGAGGCTTGCTAAGTGGGGAAAAAGAGCAGCAACCAGGAAGGCGCCAGGTGGGCGGGGCTTGCTAAGTGGGGAAAAAGAGCAGCAACCTGGATGGCGCCAGGTGGGCGGGGCTTAGGCCAGGTGACCTAGATCCTCTTGCACCTGCTCCCCATCTACAAAGGAAAAGAGGCTGGAGGGCTCCTTAAGTAGTGAAAAAGAGCGTCAACCATGAAGGCACCAGGTAGGCGGGACTTGCTAAGTGGGGCGAAAGTGGCATTAGATGTAGTGTTGGTAGACTTGATGTCCAACAAGTTCGATTTCAGTATCATGACCAAAGTTTGCCTGTGTCATGGCGTTATTGGTAGTAAATCTTACTCTGTTGGTTGTCTTAGTCAAAGTAGGTTCATTAGATGGCTGCATGGAAAATAAGTCTTCCAAATTGTGTGAAGAGTTATCTTGATAGTGCACAGATTTCTGGGGTTTTGCATGATCATCCTCCTTTCTTTTGGCATCGTAGCAACCACTGTGATTATTGATCTGCATATGGTGGTCTTAGCAACACTCCTCAGTGGACACTCCAGTCGTTTGGATGTCACATTGGATCTCAGATGGTACATTCGAGACACAATCATTAGGGTGTACTGTGTTCCTTTGTGCCATGTATGATTGAAGTCCTGTCTGAATGGGAGGAAAGGTGGTCAAGATGCCAGGCTTAGCTAATTTCTTCTGTCTGGTATTCAGCCTCTTTCTTTTCCTGGTGATATCCTCATACATAATTGCCTGTTTGGCACTTGTATTCTTCTTCCTCTGGTACCAAGCACAGGAGTTTGGGTCCATCAATGTATTATTATTTTTGATCTCTGAGTCGCGGTGAACTCTATTTGAGTTAAAGTGTTCCAGTACTAGACAGGTCACCGAGTTCATCCTATTGTCCATGGCCTCCGTGCATGCAGAAATGGTGTTCAAGCTTTGATTATGTTAGTCATCCCAATTATTTGAGGCTCTACTACAGCACACAGTTTCGCCAGTTTTACATCAATGGTATTGCACTTGTTAGTCAACTTGACCAATAGATTTTCAAGTAGGCCAAACATAGCTTCTGATGTGGTGCTATCATTTGCAAGATAGCTCAGGGCCTCTGTGCCTATGCCATCCTGCAGTGAAGAGATAGACCTAAAGATTGCAGGCAACGACTGTGTGGGAGTAGAGTGCACTGTTGTATTGCTATCCTGATTGTAACTGTGTGCCATTGAGTCCGGTGCAGGACTGGAAACCTAACTGGTCAGTTGTTTCACGTAGATGGGGTATCCTTCCATGGTCTGTGCAGCTGATAGTTCTAGCCATGGAGTTTCCGGACTGATGGGTGGGTTTGTAGGGAACACCCCACTGTTATCAGTCAGGCCCAAGTTGCCATCGGTCAGATCCAGTTGGAGTGATCAAAGCCTGAACAACGGATTCTATGATATTGGTTCAAATGCACGGTAGCTGGGCACTTAGTTCTACAGTAAGTTCTGCGTGCAGGACACCAGAGGGTTCCTGTAGAACATTGTCTGAAGCCTGATAAAAATCAGTGATTTTAGTGTTGTGCTAAGGGTGAAATGTTAAGTCTCTAATAACTACCGTCTGTTGTGGGCAACCACGTGATAGGTGGCGTGGTCTGCTTTGAGGTTTCCCTTTGGGTGTAGTTAGATCGATGTGTTCCGATTCTCCTTCCATCCCCCCTCTGTTTGGCATAGCTGTGACATCAGATCAATTTGGATAAATATTTCCCCTTGTCCTTTTGGGGTAGTCATGAGCAAGGGAGAGTCAGGGGTCGGAATGGTTGCTTTACGCATAACCGCGGCATGCTTAGATGCTCGTGCCGCGGCAGCTGTAGTGGATCGACACTTCATTGTGTCTAAATGAATTGAACACGAGAAGGGGATCTACTATGATCCTTTTACAGTAGTGTTGTGTAGTTTATATACTGTTAGAAAATAGTGACAAGCAGGATAGTGCAAAGTGACAAAGAACAGAGTGTCACACAAGTGTAGGCTTACCGGTCAAAACTGGCTTGTTATTGTGGAGCACCAAAGAAGATCAGGAGTTACCAGTCTTCGGCCTCACGCCATAACACCAAAACACTCCACGTGGAGTGAGGTATTTATTACAAGGTCCTCCTCCTTCTCGAGCTGGCAATGATGGGGATGGTAGAAAGACTTGGGAACAGTGCAGTAGTGTTCAGAAATTCAAATTAACACTGCAGCCACAGCCTTCTCCAAAATATTCAGCTCACTCTGCACGTTGCGCGTGGAGTGAAGTATTTATTACAATGTCGTCCTCCTTCTTGAGCTGGAAATGCAGGAGATGGTAGAAAGATTTGGGAACAGCACAGTAGTGTTCAGAAATCCAAATTAACACGGCAGCCACAGCCTTCTCCAAAACACTCAGCTCACTCCAGTGCACAGTGTTGTGCACTGGAATCCAAAGAGATCTAAAGAAGACCATGGGCCTCATTACACGGAATGCGGTAAGGGTTAACGGTCACCGGTAAGGCTACCGGTGACCGTTAACCCTTACCGCCTTACTACGAGGTCCCTTTGCAGGACCCGACCTTAACGGCCGGTGTAGACCAGCCGTTAAAGTTGGGACCCGCAAAGGGACCTTGGTGCTAATTACGGTATCGCAATTTGCGGTACCGTAATTAGCTCCTTCCCCATTCCCATTATGCCCTATGGGGCAAAAATGGGAATAGGGAAGGGCCATGGAGAAAAGGGGACTTACCGCCCCGCCAACCTTGGAATGGGGTGGTAATTCCCCTTTCCTCCATGGTGGTACCGGTATGCTACCGGCGGCAACCATGGTTCTGAGCTGCCTTATTGTATTGTATTGTATTGTAGTTAACATTTATATGGAACCTTTTACCATTATAATTGTCTCAATACGCTAGTGGTGGGAATGCCCTCGGGGAGCGAAGTCCAAAATGTGAGAAAATCATGGAGTAGGATTAGAATGCGTGTGTGCATTTGGCCATTATAAGGCTTAGGAGGGCAGGCCGGACTCCGATAAAAAGCATCCCACGAGTTCAGGCATGTGAATGGGTGCTGAGGGAGGTCAGGAGAAAGCTTGAGTGCAAGAGACTCGTCATGTGTCCAGCTGGCCCAATTTGTCGTAGGTCTTCACTGCATACTGATGGCAGAGGTGTTGAAGCGTAGTCTGGTGTGAGTAAGCAGAACAATTGTGTGACCAGCAAGAGTGCGGGTAGCCATGCCACAGGAGTGGTGCACTTTATACATACTCACTCGATTCTTGCAGCTGTGACAAATGGTTAACAAACAGGCTAGCCTTCACAAATTACCACTAGTAGAACATGAGTTATACTTTCAATCTCTTCCAGGTGGAGAGCTCAGTGAATCTTCAGTAATAGCGTGCATGCCCTAAACCTTCACAATTGATACAAGTATCCAGACTGCCCAACCATGACAGTTCATTCAAGCTTGATACCTGGCCACCCCTCACGTCCTCCCAGTGTGATTCAGGGCAACTCTCTGAGTACACCCAGGTGCAATACATGAGAGAACCCCCACCTGCACTTCAGGCACGAGACATGGCCATGGCAAACAATTCCTCCAATGGCAGTGCCCTGCCAGACACCACAATCTATCCAAGTGCTGTAGGGCTGTAGTTGTAACACAACATCCTTTATTGTTATTTGCTTGTTTACCTCAATCATAACAGATACAGAGACTAATCAATCTTGTGGGAGTTGATGGTGTGAAACTGAGAGTGTGTGGGAGGCAGCTGTCGTATTAATGCAGTTCGGGTGGTAGGGGCTGTCGTGAGACTAGATTGGTGTGGACTAAGGCTTGGGCAGATGAATTGGATTATCTGGCCACCGTAATCCCCTTGAGAGAGCAGTGTGTGGGAGGGGGTACATTGCCTGGGAAGAGGTACACTGGCAGGGGATCAGTTAAGATTTCTGTAATGCTTAGGGATGTATATCATGGTATGAAGATAGATGCTGTGCCTTGTGTGTTTAGTGGGTGTTCATGGGCAGGGCAAGGCGACGAAAGCCTGTCAGGCTAGTGGTGCTCGGAACCTGAGATCAGGGTTGGTGTTCGATAGTGTGTGAGGTTGGGGCCAGCGTGAAAAAGGCCGGTGGCGTCTGGAAGAGTGAGTCGGGCTGCTGCGATAATGTCCGGTGCCACCTGGTGGTTACTGTTTGAGTGCTCAGAGTGGGTATTGGAGGATTAGGGATGGGTTTCAGGAAATGGTGGGAAATATCCAGGTTTTGAGGATTTCTTTGAAAGAAAGGTAGTCCTTAATGCAGCGGATTTGAAGAGGAAGAGTGTTCCAGATGGTGGAGCTACGATGGAAAAGGCTGAGCCACCAATTCTAGTGGACTTGTAAGTTAGAACAGCGAGGAGAAAATCCAAGCCCGATCAGAGATTTCTGGTGGGTTGGCAGTGGATCATCTTTTTCTGTAGGAACTTTGGTCCCTTATTATGGAGAGCTCGATGTGTGATGCACAGTGCTTTGAAGATTGCCTGTTGGCCGATAGGGAGCCAGTCTAATATTCTGGGGGCATGGGTGATAAGTTCTCTGGGCGAGAAGGCGGCTGAGTCTGGCTGCTGAGTTTTGGATTTGTTGGAGTTTCTTGAGCTGGCGTTCTGGAACGCCAAGATAGAGGGAGTTGGCATAGTCTAGGTGGGAGATGATGATGGCAAATATTGCGGAAACTCTGTCAGAATAGGATAGATAGAGAAAAAAACACTATAGGAAGCATAAGGGGAAGTGTCAAGATCTGGATACGGAGTTGATGTGTTGGGAGAGAGATACGTCAATGTCCATGGTGCAAACCAAGATTTTCTATGGTTGTGGATGTGGCAGGTGGGGCTACAAGGGATTGTGGCCATGGTATAGTAGGGTAGAGCAGATTTGCCGCATATTAGTATTTCTGTTTTGCCAGGGTTGAGGATAAGGTGCTTGGTCGTCATCTATAGGTCGATAGCCGAGCGGCAAGAGGCAAGGTCGGAATCTTGGGACTTTTGAAAATGATCTGGGTGTCGTCTACATAATTGCAGCAGGTAAGGCTGTGAGAGCGAATGCGTGCTGGCAGAGGGCTAAGGTAGAGGTTGAAGAGGAAGGGTGACAAGGAGTCTCCTTGTAGGAGCATTTTTGTGACTGCCCAGGGGACAGAAGAGAAAGGTGGAAGCAGAATGATTTGCAAGTGATTAGAGAGGAACGAGGAGATACAATTGAGGGCAGAATCTTTGATGACTAGGGTGAAGAGCCTGTTGCTGAGTATTGTGTGGTCAATGGTGTCAAAGGACGCAGATAAATCGAGGAGGATGAGTGCAGCGCATCCTTCTGAATCAGCTGTTCTTTTTAGGTCATCGGAGACAGTGGCAAGAGAAGATTCCATTTCATAAAGTGGTCTGAACCTCAATTGGGCTGGGTCAAGTAGCCTATTGGCTTCTGTGTAGAGGCCAAGTTGCCTGTAGGCAGCGCAGTCTATTAGTTTAGCAAGGATGCAGGTGTTAGCGATTGGGTGGTAGCTCTACGGGGAGAGGGGGTCAAGGGTGATTTTTTGAGTAGAGGTTTGACATGAGATATTTTGAAGGCCTCTGGGAAGATACCAGAGGAGAGAGAGTTATTGATCATGGAGTGGGTTACGTTGCCTGCACAGGTGGTAGTAAGGGTCCTTTTATTTACAAGAAAGGGTGGGCAAGGGTTTCCTGGGGAGCCCAAAGGACGACTTAGTGCTAGTAAATTGTTGAATTCAGAGTGGGAATAGGTGTGAATGATTAGAGGGCTCTTAGGGTGGACGGGGTTGGGTTTGGGTTCGAGAGATGGCAAGAGGTAGAAGGGGTGATCAGAGCAAGTTTGGCAACAATGGTGCAGTGTCTATCAAGCACAATGTTAAATTGGTCAGATAGTTCATCGCAGAAGGCTTGTGAGATTGGTGACGGGGGGGGTCGAGGGATAAGACAGCTAGGGGACTTGGATTTTGTGGAGTTCCCTGCATCAATTGTTGGAGTTAGAGATTCTGTTTCCATAGCGTTTTTTTGGCTTTCTTGATTTCGGACAGGTATGCCCTGTTCAGTCTTGCAAAGGTGTTTTGTTTTGTGCAGTGGAGTTGCTCCTCAAAGTTTGCTCTAGGCGATGCTTGAGGTTTTTGAGAGTTTTGAAGAAAGGGGTGTACCACTTGAGGTGTGGGCATTAATGTTGAGAGGGGCGACAGGTCGGTGTGAGGGGGGACAGAGCTTTGGAGAGCCATTGATCGAAGAGGTCAATGGAGGGCTGTCCTTACTTGCAAGAGAGAGCAGGACGTGTAAGTAGTAGGGCATTGGCGAGGTCAGGGTTGATGATGATTCTATTCCAGAGAGGGAGGGTGGAGAGGGTTGTTGAAAAGATGTTAGCTAGAAGTGGGGGTGGGAGGGTGGTACTTGAGCGAGACAAGACTAGCATGATGAGCCGTCGAGATAAGAGAGCGAGGCAGGAGTGGAGAGATTAGGCCTGAAGTGCAGAATAATCCGTCAGGTTTGAGTTGGATCAGATAACAATTGTGTTAGGCCTAGAGATTCCAAGTTATTGGTGAAGGAGTGGGTCATGGGGCTGGTAGGAACATCAAACCAAATGTTCAAATCTTTTAATCAAGTGGGCGATGGGTGCTGGATCAGCGTGATTGCGAGGGAGTCACAGAGGGAGTCCGTGAAGTTCTGGTCATAGCTGGGTGGTGTGAGAAACCAGAATGTGCCTCACCCGCTAGTCCCCGGAGGTCTGTCTTCCAAGTGGCCAGGACACAGCCATCGCTTTTGGATCCAGTTCCTGGGAGTGGACCAGTGCGGGAGGATCACCTGGGTGACGGCTCTTCGGGGAGTGGGAGTGGGATGTGGTATCCCTCTCTTCCCTGTAACACCTTTAACCCATCCTACCAGGTAGGATACATGGCAACCGCACCCACCCCCTTTCCCTTTGCCAACACTTTCACATGGGCAGCCGAGCAGTGTATCTGACATGTCCCGCTACTATGGTCAGGTGAGGTCATGCAATAACTGACAGTAATTTGCACTTGACTTCCATTGAACTTCCCCACACAGATAAAAGCCGGAGTACGAGAGCACATTCTGAGCGAGGCAAAGCACACAAATGAACAGCAGTTTCGAGTCAGCAGCTGAACGCGGGGAGAAAGACGGCAAATCACAAAGGGTTTGTAAGAAGGGAATTACCCTTCACCTTTTTGGCAAGACGCCGTTACTTTCAAGAAACCTTCAAGGCAGAAAGCGTAAGGCCCGGAAACCAGACCGAAAAATCCTGCATTGTGTGTCGGAGATATCGAAGGCCCTCCCGCATAACTGACCAAGGCGGGGAAGAGCTGGAGAAGCTGTGGCATCGTCCTTGGCTCCAAGAACAAAGCAATGCAATCAAAAAACACTTCTATTCAACTTTAGCATTGCAATGAAAAACCATCTAGATTCAACTTTGGCAGTGCAATGAAAAACTACCTAGATTCAACTTTGGCAGCTCAATGAAAAACCACTTAGATTCAACTTTGACCGTGCAATGAAAAACCACCTAGATTCAACTTTGGCAGCGCAATGAAAACCAGTTACGCAATGAGGCTAGGTGCATGTAGGTATAAGAGTGATGGGGTTTTCCTGGAGTACAGTAATGTCTGTACTCCCTGCACACACCACACTTACCTTATCAGTCGATGTAGGTAGTCTGCGTAAGGCGTCCCAGGCGAACACAGGCAAACATGGAGGGGAGCTGCTTAGTAGGGAGCTGCCCTTTGCCTTGTGGCCCTTAGCCAATGGCTGCCCGGGTTAGGCTGCCATGGGGGTTCTTGGATTCAAACGACCAATCAGGGAGGGCTGGAGGTGGGAACTGGGCGGTGAGGGGAGGGGGCAAAGGAACGTTGACCGGCAGAAGGCAGGGAGAAGGCACACAGAGTGCTCAGTAAAAATTAAATAAAGCGCAAAGGCGCCTTCTCTGGACTGCCTCACCCGAATATGGAGCAGCTGGTGAATACCTCAGAAACTCACCGGAGCCGGTGAGAGAGTGGGCCTGCCTTGGCTTGGTCTATAAACTGATGGGCTTCCTGGATTCAAACTACCAATCAGGTAGGGCCGGAGGCAGGAAATTGGGTGTGGGGTGAGGGGAGCAAAGGAACGGCAGATGGACAGGGAGAAGGCACACAAAATGCTCAGTAAAAATAAAAATAAAGCACAAAGGCACCTTCTCTGGACGGCCTCACCTGAGGATGGAGGGGCTGGTGATTACCTCAGCAATCCACCGGATAGGACTAGCGCAGTTCTTGTTCTGAGCTGCCTTTTAAGTAGAAGGCCTATGTAGTTTGATGTACAAATAACCTTTTCCCTACTTTAGCAATTATAAATAAAGTGTTTTATCTGTTTGTACTGTGACAAATCTCAAGGTGTAGTCACTACTGTAGATGGGGTAGCCCCTTTTCATAAGCCCATGGAGGAGAGGCGGCTACCCAATATTCACCCTGGGGGTGGTACTCAGAGAGAGGATCTCATGGGGAGGGAGAACCCCATTGAGAGTAGTGACCAACTTAGGAGAACACAATATCATTGTCCCCCTCCCACCTTCCCACAAGTCCGATCCTTCTCCACATTACCTGAAACCCACATGTATTGTTATAATACATCCCAGGTTGTGACTTTGGGACGAGGAAGAGGCGACGATTAATGATGATTTCCAAAATGAACGATAGTACATGCTCTAGCATATGCAAGGACCCAACTGGTCCGCTGTCATTCAAAGGCAGAGAGGGAACTGCAGGATGGCATCTTTGTTCTTCGTCCCGCACAGACGAAAGGCTTCAGGTACGCGGAGGCCGGCAAGAGGGAGAAGAACATTGCATCCAGGAGAGAACTGCACTCTCACAAAGCTTGCGGCACCGGAAGCAGACTGGAGCGAAGGAAAGCTTCTTGCTGGTAACTGGAGCTGTGGGAGTGCAGGAAGACAGATGCTGAACAGCACAAGAAGCATGCAGAAGTTTGGTGAGGATACCGGAAAGCCTAAGAAGCCGCCAAAGCCCTTGGGAGACCCGCAAGCAACCCGATAGGGGCAGCCCAGACCCTACAGGTCCCAGGGTGGCTGATCCTAAGGTTGGGGAAATCCAAAGGGGGCAGCAGGAGGCTGGAGGCAAGACATATGAGACACCAAAAAGGCAGAATACTTACACGAGGGGGGTCTGGGTCCCATGATGGGAAGATAAACACTGAACAATGAGAAATACGAACTTTGCATATTTATGCTGCACCCACAGACCTTGGCAGCAGAGTAAACCAAGGCTGTGGTCTAAGAATAAAGAGGACTGTGAGAACATACAAGTGAAGGGGGTCTGGGACCCACGCTGGGGAAACAATAACAAAGAGGAGTATAAACTTTACACATACAAGAGAGATTCAGAGACCTTGGCAGGATCGTGAACCAAGGCTGTGGTTTGAAGAAAGAGAGAGTTGGGAAGTTAATCAAGTGAAGGGGGACTGGGCCACTTACGGGGGACAAATACCCCAAACCATAATATCAACGAATACGAAGCTTGCATATTCAAGAAACACTCCGAGACCTTGGTAGGCGAGTAAACCAAGGCTGTGGGTGAACAAGAAGGTTGTGTACCCTATTCCCAGTCGAGTAAACCAAGAAGGGGGTACTGAGAAAAGGAGCCAAGTCCTTCAGTTTGTGGAATTTTCATTTGTTTTCATATACTGGAAAGGCTCTGGGGAAAGGGAATCAACCCCTTGAGTTATGCAGAACCTCTGCTTTATTTTCTTACACCTTTTGGAGCTTTAGTTTGTGAGGGACAGGTTAGGATTTGGACACATGGCGGCAAACTTTGCTTTGGACATTCTGACACAGACAGTTTCATTAGCTAGTTTTGTTGCGGAAGCTAGGTTTTCCTCCAAAATCCCCCATTTTTGGTCGTTAATAAAATTCATTACCAATCAACATGTCACCTTTGTGTCCGACTCTTACTCCTAGACCCTCACAGTACATCTAAAGCAGTGAGCAACCCATAGTGGTTTCGTTTAACTCTGCTTTAAACAACCCTGTTGCCCCAGGTTTGCTTTCCCAAGTGCTACCTCAGGTAGAGACTTTGAAACCTCCTCCTGACATCTATATTTTACATATGTTATGTTGCTGGGATTTTGTACTCTACATCTCTGCCATTTGCACGGTCCCAAGCCCATCCAGAGAAATGTGTGGTTCACACTTCCCAATACATGAGGGTAGGCAGCAAGTTCCACCAATTTAAGACACAGCGCGTGACCATTAACAGAAAGGCAGTCGCTGAGACCAGACTTACATATAGGTATGCCCTATAAAGCAGAACAGGCCTGAGTCAGGCCAAACCTTTTACTGGTCTTATTCTGTTTTGTTTTTTTTTTGTGGGGGCACTGGCCGTTCTCAATGAGGCCAGTCATCATGTGGGGAATCATAAGTGATGCAGAGGAGTCCACAGTGCCCCAAGAGGGCGAGGATGCGTATGCACCACACGGTTCCTTCTGCCCGCCAAATATATCCCTGCCCAGTGGCACACTAAGCAGACTGGCGGTGTTACCCAATTGCTAGATCTGTTTTTCGCCCTTACATTTCTGTCACACAATTTCTTCCCAGACTAACCATGTACTGCTGCTAATGGGGGGGGGGGGTGAATGGAATATGGCCCCCTCAGAGTAATGAAGGGGTGGCGTTTCAGAATATTTATGAGATATATAACAATCTCCTCTTTAAAATATGATATTGCTTTGAGCCTTTTGCTTGGAATCACTAAAAGAGAAAGAGGTGTGTGTTTCTCCCCGTTGGCAGAGATTGTCACAATGAGAGGAAAACACGAAGCAACAGCCACAGCCCAAAAGGTCATTGTTAAAGGACAGCGTGAGCAGCCTTTGTGCCACTCTGTGCCCGGTGCCACGGCCGTCTTCAGATCAAACATGCGTGGATTTAGGAAACGCGTTCACCAAAGAAACATAACAATCACTAGTAGCATACGGACTATGTAAATATGCAAATGTCTCAGTTAAGAACCCAAATCGATTTAATATTTTTAAAGATTTACAGGGAATGAAAAATATTCTGTGACTTCCATTATTTTATTTTTAGTTTTGTCTATTAGGTAAAGTGCCACCTATAAGCCCAAACTGTTGCATTAGAGTACAGCTAGGGAGAAATGGCATATGAGGAGGGACACAACGCTTGTCGGTGTCGTTTGGTAATTTACCCACAAATTGACAGCCATGGCCATGCTAATCCCTAAGGCCACTTCCTGCCCCTCCACGCACAAAACACATCCTCCTGGGAGCAAGCCTTACCATCAAACGTTGTGCTTGGAGGGCATGCCAGTGTTTTTTCAAAGCAGTCTTCAGAGAGTTAATGACTTCATTGGAGCTATAAACCCGCTACTGGTGTAATCAAAATGTCAACCAGGTCTACCTACAGCCACTCGATTTATAAGCACCATGCGTGTCCTTCGCTGAAGTCCTGTTGAAAACAAGCATTACAAAAGCCAACAGCTTTAGCTTGTGTATAGGTATCAGGCATTTGCCAGCCACTGCTATTAGATGCCCAGGTACTTGCATCATTTTGCCGTTGCTACATCAATGCCATTATGGCGTTGCCTGGCAAATGCCTTTGCCGAGCCTTACAAAAAAGCCAAAACTGTTGCCAATGTGTGTCATTGTATATGGTTATGAAGGATTCCTTAAGATAGTATTATAAAAGCAATACTAATATATATATAGTAGATCTAACTCTAATAATGGTAATACTGATAATAGTAATTTGTACATAGTTCTTTTTACTGTTGTACCTATAAACAAAATGTTATCTGGTATCGAGAGTTAACATAATATGCTTGATCTTTTAATCTATTTTGCATTTCTTCAGCCTGCACAAGTATTAATCTTTAAATGATCTATTCATGTCAGGCATGCTAAATCATGCTGAAAGTGGTATGCACGCTATGAATCACATTCATTCCACTATAGCCATCCTGACAACTTAACATTTTTGAGGAGCAAATATCCTAAGGAGGAATTTGACGATTTAAGAAGTGGTGGTGAAAGTGCTGTACAGTTTAGTTTTTGTTAATCTTTACATGTTTTTTCCGTATGGTGTATCCAAATGCTATGCATACAATCTTGGCTTTTCTAGGGAATAATTGCAAGACAAAGTTACACAGACTGGTTTGCAATATTTGTGTTTTATAAAAGGAAAGCATTGAACCCAATTTACGGAGAGAAGCAAGAGCAGAATGTGAGAGTTTACATGGTTATTTGCAAAGCAGATTTATGCACAGTTGGAGTAAATGTCTGCAGGTGCACGGTATATGACTGGCATTGCTTTTTTTACATTTATATCTCGTTTTCGGACTGGGAAATAAAAAGAGAAAATAAATTATAGAAATGCTTATGCTCCACATGAGCATTTCTAGCTTGCTCTGAAAAATACATGCAGGAGTCTGTTGAGACCCCAGTTTCCATTGCTCTTTCACTGTGTCTGGCCGGCAACAGGGGAGCCTAGTCACCAGACAAACATCTGCTAGGATAGGTGCATCTCAACATGCATTTCTTATTTCATCAGGGATATGCTCTGTGATAACAGAGAGAGAGGAAAGGAACAAGTTACTTACCTGTAACTCCTGTTTTTCAGCATTGGTATCTTTCAGGGATTCACATGCCCATGAATATTCGTCAGGCTGGGAATCCTCAGTAATAATAAAGCAGTTTTGCTTTAAACTTAAAACTGCTTGGTAATTGCATAGCCTATTGCTGCTACTTTGGGTCACACAGCCCCAGCCAATGTCCTTGGCTCCAACCCCAGTGGTCATCTTCAGATTTGTACTGCATGTTTACGTGTTGGGAGTCCTCAAATTGTTATTGGTAGTGGGGATCCGTTGCCGGTGAAGATCCGAATATCCAACAATCTTCTGAACATCCGCCGATCTTCTCAGAGAGGCCCTCTACACGATTTCAGGCCTTCTCCACGCAGACATGGCAGACACCAGTAAGAAAAGTCTTTGCAGGTCCTGATCTAAAACCGTCCACCCATCATATTTCTGGTTATAGTTTTTCTCCCTATGTGAGAGAGGGTATGCCAGACCTGGGTTTTTTGCTCGCAGTGCCATAGGGAACCAAGCTGCACCTCACTGATGAGGCCAAACAAGACCAAAACATGTCTGTGGCTACTTGTGTTTCCTTGAAGAGGGGACCTGCACTAGCAATTCAGGCTGCTCCCATTGGTGGCAGTACCTGTCTGAGTTGCATATGGCTGAAACCCTTTTGCAATGGCGCAGACAGGCTCAAAAACAATGGTGGGAAAGGTTGCCCAGAGCAGTGGCAGTGGTTCAGATTAATTCAAAATCTTCCACCCATCACTTTTTTGATTAAATGTCACCTCAAGAACTTTTCTATGGACGATTGACATGAAAAAATGCATCTATTGCTTGCTTGCACTCACAAGGTGGACAACTGCTCCATTTGCCAAGCATTCTCCATGAAGACTCGGAAGGATCATCATAGAAGGTTGGTGGCTTGGCTGGAAGAAGATGCCAGGGAATCTGACTCAGTCTGGGTCTGGAGTCAAGCCTCTGCCAGGGTTAGCAGACCGTAGATCAGACTCCCTCTAAAAAGAGGTTGTGATCCCGTGAAGGCACTTCCTGGGGGAAGAAACCTAGGAGGGGACATAAGTTGCAGATTTCGGCTACTTCCCCGTCAATGACATCGGCAGTGGCCCAATCTCCTGCCCCATCTATGACCCCTTCTATGGCAGCACTGTCGACAATGACGACTATGGAGACGACAAAACACTAGTCCCACTGTTCGGAGACAAGGGGTCTGTCCACGACCATGACGCCTACCCAGTCTACCAGCCACATGCGAACAGCGTCGTCAACGCCAGTTACTTCGTCTATGACCTCGTCGATGACAGTCCAATTGGCAACCCTGTTGACGGTCCATTGGCAAAAATCTGTCATCTTGTCGACCATCACTCCGGCCAAGATCGCTTCGTTGACGGCTTCGACGATGACTACGACAGTATCAAGGATTGCTCTGCCTATAAGGCCAGCATCTGCACCATTGACATCTATGACACCGCTATCCACTTCACAAGCATCAGTGCTCGCTACATTTCCTAGGAGCACGAGTGTGCACAAGGAGCTATCCCCAACTCTCTCTTCCCTACCAAGGCCAACTAAAACCAAACCACTCTTCACCCTGGTGGACTCCTGCCCAGTTGATGCAAGAGAGTGTGTTCTCGGGAGGTGAAGAGCCTCTGGAGACTTTATTTTCTGAGCATGAGGAAACGGAGGAAGAAACAGACCCGAATCAGTAGGCACCCCGGCCACGAGTGGCTGTTTCACCAGTTGAACCTACAGTTCCTGTGTGAATGCCAGCGGCATCTAGAGACTGTCTGTAGACATTCTATTTACCCTGCAAACTTAAGTCACTGAACTGCAGCAGTGCCTGCCTCCTCCAGCCCCGCAAGGTGCACAGGGTGGCACACAAGGTGCACAGGGTGGCACAAGTAGGCAAATCGGAAGTCCTCCTCCCGGGCCTCCACGTGAGGCAGTGGCTCCACCACCACACCCTCCAAGACTAGCTCCTCAATTGTTTGATGCTCCTGCAGCTACGTCTGCAGCTACGCTCACAGAAACACATACTGGACCAGATGCTGATGCATCGCCAGACGCGCATACTACTACTAATAAGTATGATGACCTGGTGCTTGCTGATGGGGAGTCACCGGCCATGCCAGATATGCCTTCCAGAGTTCCACCTCCAGACAAAATCGGCTCTCTTCATGCTCTGCTCGCGTGAGCTGTGATGCTTTTTAATCTTGCTCCAGAGGAACAACGAAAGGAGGGGTTCCTTTAGAGTCTGGAAACATCCAAATAATCGGTAGTTGCTGTTCCAATGGTTTACGACATCTGGGAGGATTGGCTGGTGATTATGAAGAATCCTTCCTCAGCACCTCCAAAGAAAGACCGACGGGAGAAAAAAGAGGCCATTGTACCATTGCCACAGGCATCTGATGATGCCCCCGTGAAACAAGTGTAGAAGTGGCATCCACTGGCCCTACTGTACTTATGTACAGTGGCAGCAATGCAGAGTGGAGGAGCTAATCATTTTGATAGCACTTACTGAGAAACATATTACATTCTACCATGGCCTACAGGCCTGACCTTGGAGCTGTAACACTCGAGGGCGTGCATGATCAAGGTGCCTAGTGGTCACAGAAACCCACTTTTACCATGCCACCTTGATCAGGCCTAACCACCTTCTATATTGTAGAGTTTGTATCTAGGGGACAATAATCAGTGGAGAAACAGCTGCACAGATAGGCACATCCCAAAGTGCATCCCTTGGGAGAGGCAGCGAGTTTGATTCTTCAGTACCAGTTCTTCAAGGGGTTTTTCCTCAACAAAGGACCACTAAGGGTAGCACTAAGAAACAACAGTATGTTAAATATCAGTTTTTGGGATATCAAGGTTTCTAATCACATTATATCATCCTGGTTCTCTCTGGGTAGAAAGAGAGCAAAAATATTCATCAACTGTTGCAATGGATTGTTGATACCATCCCAAAATAAAATTCAACCATAAGAATACGTTCATGGGCTAGTCAGTTACCACCCACCTCAGGAAAAACCTGTTTGGAGAAGCAAGGAGTCATTTTGGGGTGCAGGACCCAAGTCTGGGATGGGCTGAGTACTAGATCAGAACTCTTTTCGCTTATACATGTTGCAAAAAGTGTTCCTACAGGAGGTACAAAAATGTAATGTGTCTAAAGGAAAGAGGTTGAGTCAAAGAAGTACATTTTCAAAAGGTACAGTCAACTGGTGTCCTGTCCGCTAATCTACCCTGTAGGCGACACCACACAGCACGAGCAATGGAGATTGAAATATTGGAACTCCTGGCAACAAGCACAGCAATGGACTATGCATTCATGGCAACTGAGGCCCCTCCACACACATACTGACATACCAGATCTGCTGGGGCAGCAATGGTGAAGCTGTCAGCACTGTTGCTGTTTTTAATGGAAGCTAGCTTGTTGCCATTACCTATCACAACCCTGATTTCCTGACTTATTCTTCTTCCATCACTCCCAAACCTGTCCTTTTCAAATGTGGTCGAACAAGACGTCAAAGGAATAACATCCCTCAATCCTTCCCTCTCTCTGCTTGACTCTTAGCCCTCCTTCATCAAGTCATACACCTAAGTGCTTCTGCCTGATATCCTTTCCGTTGTTCACTTTCTATTCACAGGAATAATACCCAGGCTCTCAAAAATGCTTTAATCACTTCCCTACAAGAAATGCAGGTTCTGACAACAACAATCCTGCTATTTATTGACCTATAGCCAACATTGCTGTATTTGCTAAAATCATTGAGAAGGAACAAGTTCCTTACCTGTAACTGTTGTTCTCCAGCATGGGTCTGGTATGGATTCACATGCTCATGAATATATTCCCCGTTGTCAGGCTGGGAATACTTGGTAAAGAAAATATCAGTATCAGTTTGGTTTCTGATCTGTCTTTCTTAGTAGTAACCAATCACTGGTCTCTGGGTCATACTGCCCCCTGCCAATGATTGCCCTCTCCCTAAGCCCCACCCCTGGCAGCCATCCTCAGATTTGGTAGCACGTAAAGTGGCAGCATAACCAAGTGAAGAGCAGCAGAGGGGTAGGAGGGAGGGTTCGCATGTGAATCCATGCCAGACCCATGCTGGAGAACAACAGTTACAGATAAGTAATGTGTTCCTTCTCCAGCATGGGGTCTGGCATGGATTCACATGCTCATGAATATAAGAATACATAGCAGTACACACATGCACAACCACGGGAGGTGGCAAGGCTCAACATTAAGCATTACATAAACTCAACATTAAGCAGCTCTTACCTCCTCACCAGGCCCACCTTCAGGCGAACAGGTTGCGCAGCACTGCTTGGCCGACTCTCGACTCCTCCCTGGAATCCCAGTCTACGCAGTAGAATTTCGTGAAGGTGTGCATCGACCTCCACGTAGCAGCCCTGCAGATGTCCAGCAGGGGCACACCAGACAAGAACGCTGTACTAGCAGCGATCGCTCTGGTCAAATGGGCTCTCGGACGGCCGGGCAACGGTCGGTTTGCCAACCACTGACAGTGCATGATGCAGCTGGAGAGCCATCTGGAAATGGAAGCCTTCGAGAGGGCCTTCCCTTGGTTCACAGGTCCAAAGTTCACAAACAGCTGTGATGTCTTCCGAAAACTCTTCGTGCTGTCCACGTAGAACTTCAGCGCTCTAGCTACATCCAGCGAGTGCAAAGTCCTCTCGGGCCGGCGACGAAGGCGACGGGAAGAAAACTGGCAACACCAAGGGCTCGTTGAGGTGGAAGTCAGACGGCACCTTGGGCATGAAGAAGGGGTGCGTCCTCAGCCCCACCCTCGTCTCGAGGAAAGTGAAGTATGGAGGCTTGCAGGATAGGGCCTGGATCTCTCCCACTCATCGTGCGGAGGTGATGGCCACAAGGAACGCTGTTTTCCACGACAGAAATTTCAACTGTGCCGAATGCAGAGGCTCGAATGGTGACCCATGCTCCTCGGCTGGGGAAACCTGCTGGCGAACCTCTGGCACTTGGAGTTCATTGCTGTCGCAAACAGGTCGATCTGGGGTTTGCCCCATTGTTGGAAAAGTCAATCCACTTGATCCTGACGCAGCTCCCACTCGTGGCACGAGCGAAGCTCCCTGCTGAGTGAGTCGGTGATGACGTTCTTTATTCCTGCTAGATGGAAGGGCACCAGAAACATCCCCTGGGCGACAGCCCTGTGCCACAGATCCTGGGCCTCCTTGGACAGGGCTGGGAATCTGGTGCCTCCCTGCTTCCAGATGTAGAACATTGTGGTGGTGTTGTCAGTGAATATCCTCACCACCTTGCCCTTGAGGGACGGGAGAAACGACCTGAGGGCCCAGAACCCTGCTCGGAGCTCCAGGATGTTGATGTGGACTGACCTCTCCTCCGGTAGCCAAAGGCCTCTCGCATGCAGATCTCCGATGTGCTCTCCCCATCCCTCCAGGGAGGCGTCCTTCGTCACCGTCTCCTGATGTACCGGGGTCTGAAAGTCCTTGCCTGCCACAAGATGCGCGCGGGTGCCCCACCATCGGAGACCTTGGTGGAAAGCCTCATTGAGCGGGATCCTGTCTTCGAAGCTGCCCGTTGCTTGTATCCAACGGGCGTCGAGGAACTCTTGTAGAGGACACATCCGTAGCCTGCACAGGCGCACCAGGTAGATGCATGAGGACCTCATTCCGAGCAGGGACTTGATGGATCTCACCCTGGCCACATCTGTGGCCAGCAGGCGCTGCACCATGCCCAAGATGACCTTCGTCCTTTCCTCCGACGGCGAGGCCAATTGCGTCACTCTATCGAGCGTGGCTCCCAGAAACAGTGCGACCTGCAACGGGACCAGGTGGCATTTCGAGTAGTTGATGGAGAATCCCAGGTCCACGAGGAGTTGGACTGTCTCCGCTGTGTGTTCGACAGCGAGTTCTCTTGTCCTTGCATGGATGAGCAAATCATCCAGGTAGGGGTAGACGTGGATCCCCCTGCAGGCGCAGCCGTGCCGCCACTGGTGCGAGGTACTTGGTAAACACCCTGGGTGTCCCGACTTCAGCCCGAATGGCAGGGCCTTGAATTGGTAGTGCCGCCTCTGGACTACGAATCTGAGAATCGGTGTCCTTTTAGAATGGGGATGTGGAAGTAAGCATCCTCCAAGTCCAGCGATGATAGGAAGTCGCCCTCCTCCAGCTGTCCCAGCACGTGCTGGGGGGTGACCATTCTGAACTTTTGCGCTTTGATGTATTTGATTAACCGCCACAGGTCCAGGCTGGGGCGCCAACTGCCTGTCTTCTTTCTGATGAGGAAGTACCTTGAGTATACTCCGGAGCCCCGGAGCCTCTTTGGGACGAGCTCGATGGCATCTTTATTGAGCATCGCCCTTACTTCAAACAGCAGTTGAGGGATGTGATTTTCCTTCCTGGCCACGGGAGTGTGCCCGTGGGCCAGGGCATCCAGCACCCAACGGTCGGTGGAGATGGACTCCCACACACTGACAAACTTCGCCAGGCTGCCTCCCACAAACTTCGCCAGGCTGTGCTCAGGTGGGGGCCCGACGCTACGGCCGGTTCAGTCCTGCTTGGAGGCGGACTTGCCGCCTTGGCCTCGTTGGCGACGACGACGAGATCCTCCTGACATGCCGCGTCCTCTGTAGGCCTCCTGCGATGAGGAGCGGGCCGCCTGGCGGTACGTCGAGGAGCCGCCGCCGGATCCCTTGGAGGCACCCTGTCTGTCACAGGCGTTCCAAAAGGGCGGCTGTCGTTGCTGCAACACTCCCAAGGCCCGAGCCGTCTCCGTGTCGGTCTTGATGGCCTGAAGCGACTCATCTACTGTTTTTCCAAACAGATTGTTCCCGTCGAAGGGCATGTCCAAAACTCTGGTTTGTATGTCCTGGCGGAAATCAGTTGAGCCATCCCCGCCGTCGAAGGCAAACATTGTTGCCCAACTGGCGGAATCCGGTGTCAGCGATATCCGTGGCCACCGTTATGGCATGGTCCGACGCCACCTCACCTTCCTGCAGGATCTCCAGGGCCTCCGACCTCTTGTCGTCTGGCAGGAAGTCCAGCAGGGGAGCGATCTTGTACCACAGCTCCCTGTCGTAGCGGGTCACAATCGCTAGGGCGTTGGCCGCCTTAATTGTCATCGCTGCGGACGAGATGACTCGTTGTCCCATGGCGTCCAGCTTCTTTCCCTCGCCGTCAGGTGGGGAGGTCCAATTTGAGGATGACGCCCCCGTCGCTTTCTTCTTGGCCGCCGCCGAGATGACAGAGTCCGGGGTCGGCTGTACCCTAAGGCACAGAGGGGTGGAATCGGGGACCCGTTACTTCCTCTCGTACCGATCCCTCTTGGCAGGCGTCGTGGACGGGTTCTTCAGGAGAGCAAGTCCCTCTTCCCAGATGTCGTCAATCAATGGTATCGAAAAGCTTGGATGCCCTGGCAATCATGACGTGGAAGGAGCCAATTTCATCGGGCGGGGAGGCCCGAGGGAGTGGTGATGGAAGGCCCGTTCCGTCGTCACCACCCTCGTCATCCATCCCTGTCGTGGTCGTCTCCGTTCCCGTGTTGTCCCCCGGGACAGGGGAAGGAGATGAAGGCTGAGCGGGCCACGAGGGCTGGAAAGGCGGGGGAGGATGAACTCTCCTCCGCTTGTTCGGAGGGCTTCCCTACGGGCCCGCCTCTGTTGGGTCATCCGTTGGGGTGAGGGGCAATCTCGTCCTTATCTCCGTGCATAAGGTTTGATTGCCATCAAAATGGCCACCGAGTTGTCCTGAGGCTCGGGTCCCGGCTGCGACGAGCGCAATGGTTGCTCCACAGGAGTCTCGCCGGCGCCACCATCGCTCTCCTCATCTGCCTCCTTGGGGTTCCCCCCGTGGGACCGGACCACCTCAAACATCTTGTTGAGGCCCTGCACAACTTCAACCTGCTCCTCCTCAGAGGCTGTATCCGTGTACGTTACGGCCACCGCGCCCCCCTCTTTTTCCACAGGGGTCTTCACGGGGGTCTGATCGATGGGCTGAAAAGAGGATTCCCTCTGTGGTGGCAGAGAAACTCTGGGCCCCGAGGTCACCTCCGCTGGGTTAGCCTCCACAGGCTTCGCCAGGGCCACTGCAACTCCCATCGATAGAGGCCTTCTCCTGGTGAATCAAAGCCTTCACCACCTTGTGCGCGCTTGAGGCCTTCACCTTGGGGGAGGGGTCACCACCTCGCTCCCCCTCGGCTGATCCCTTCGAGATCGACTGGGGCTTCTCCAGAAGCTTACCCGGGTTCTCAGATTTTCTCTTTCCTGAGCCAGAGCGTTGGCTCGTGGTTGATGGCGTCGGGGAAAGTGCGCCCTGCCTGGCAGCCGAAGAGCCCGATCCTTCGGCGCTCCTGGTGCCCGTGAACTCACGGTGCTTTGCCTTCTGTTGGGCCCCCGTCGCCGGGGCGCCCTCACAGGACTTAGAAGACCGCTCAGACTTCTTCTTCTTCTTACCTGCTGGGCCCTTCTCCAGCCAGCTGGCGAGGCGGATCCGGCGATCCCTCATAGTCCGTTCCGGCAAGTTATTGCAAAACGCACAGTCCTTCTCCATGTGCATTTTGTCTTCGGGAAGGCAGTACAGACATCTCGAATGCTCATCCTCCTTGAACACATTCTGTAATCCGCATCCAGGGCAGTTCCTGAATAGCTTGGATCCAGGTGTCGGGCTTCCCTTGTCCTGGGCCATGTCCACGAGGTAGGCCTCAGATCTTCTGGAATCTTCCAAGAAGTGTAACTCAACGACAAATTCGCCCTTGAGGGTCGTAGAAAATTCCGAAACAGGTCCCCGTTGATCGGAAGTAGAAACGGTGGAGCTTGAGGCTCGATTGACCGAAAAAATGAGAATAAACTCTTTGAAAAATTGCAAAACGCAGTAAAAGCTCGAGAGCTATAGCACGAGGACTCCCAACACTTGAACATGCGGTAAAAATCTGAGGATGGCTGCCAGGGGCGGGGCTTAGGGAGAGGGCAGTTATTGGCTGGGGGCAGTATGACCCAGAGACCAGTAATTGGTTACTCCTACGAAAGACAGATCAGAAACAAAACTGATACTGATTTTTTCTTTACAGAGGATTCCCAGCCTGACGACGGGGAATATATTCATGAGCATGTGAATCCATGCCAGACCCCATGCTGGAGAAATGCTCCACCAAAAACCTTCAACTCCACCTTGAATCTTACAAAACATTAGATGACAATCAGGCTTCTGTCCTGCAAGAGGATTTGCATCTTTGATGGCCTACTAACAATTAGGTAGTCTGGATACCTGCTGACCCGCCTCCTCCTGGATCTTTATGCCACATTGGACACCATCAATCACCTCCATCTTCTCGACAGGCTCTCCTTCATTGCTATCATCAAGAAAGAAGAACTACTCTGGATTAAATTCTTTCTATCGGACTGTTGCTATTCCACCAAACAGGGCCCATTCAACACTTCCATCTCTTCTCTTGCACACAGGGTGAGTGAGGGGTCGGAAATGCAAGACGGACACAACGGTATCGTTTTCTCAATGTTTGCCATTTATTACATGAAAAGGGGTGGGATAAATGCCTATCTTTCCCTATCCTAACAAGGATGTCCCTGCCTAGCAAACTAAAACTAAAGAAAAATGACCCAGCTTCCACAAAGCCGCTGACCATCACACTAAAGTCTCTGGGCATCACACTAAACCATACAACATAATTATGCAAGGAATATTTGTCGGTCTTCAGTTCAACAGGGTTGGACTCCCTTCCCATGTATTAATGCAGAAATACCTTTGGTAAAGTACGGATTCAACAAAGTTCTGTTCAATGGATCACAAAAGGTCTTTTCAAACCACTGCGTCCTTCCACTTGATAAAGTAAATGTCTTTTTCCACAAACACTTGTTCAAAAATCAAAACAGTTGTTGTTTCCCACAATATCCTTCTTGAAAAGGCAAATGTCTCTTTATCAAAACACAAGTTCATAAAACAAGGCAATTGTTCTCAAGATGCAATGCAATTATAACATCACACATATTCTTCAAATGTAATAATTTTGTCAGCTTTGCACAACAACTACCTTTGGTGATGCAACAGTTTATCAAAAGGATATTAGAGTTATCAAGTTCTTTCCAGCACACCTTTTTGCCACAAACATACTTCTTCAAATCATCTTCTTTCCTGGTATAATAGCCTGCCTGGCAACACCATGATCCCTTTCCTGGTGTACTCGCCTGACAGGAAGACAACTCCTGCAACTACAATTGTTCTTAGTGGTAATATTTGTTCCACCAATCTCCACACCAGTATCCCTTGTGAGGAATGCTGAAGAATGGCTGACTCTCTTTATAGTCTCTTGGCTCATGGCAATGTGAGTTCTAGGTTTTTCCAACCTGAAAATTCAAGAAAGGAGAACTGCTTTGTAGCCTTGTGGCTGTTGGCAATGCGGGTTACAAGATTCCCCCGGTTGGTGTCCCGTAGAAGGAGATATGAGCCTTTTTTGCCTATGTTTTCTTTCTTTATGGCCTCTTAGCTGTTGGCAATGTGGGTTACAGGTTTCACTCAGTTGGTATCCCATAGAAGGGGAATTGACCCCTTGCTGCCTCTGCACTTGTTTGGTATTCAAAATTCTTGTTTAACATTATTTGTCCTGGTCCGTGCGCTCAAGGGCCTCTTTTGGCTTCAGGCCAACTCAGCGGTCTTCTGTGGCGTCTCTGCTTCAGTGTTTGCTACTGCGATGTACCTCCTGCATCCTGTCTGCTCTGTCACCTGCTCCCGCGTACCTTACCTGCTGTGCTCACTCAGCAATGTCGGTGAGCATCAGCTGGCACTCTTCCTTCTCCGGCACTTACAGCACTCCTGACTGCCTCTGTTACTTCTCCTGCATCTCTCCTTCTACTCAGCTGCAACTCATTCCTGAGTTTAAATGTCCCGCTCAGGTGTTTTAGTCTACAAAAGCTAAACCGCACTGGTCAATAGCACCTTTGATCCTTACTAACTCTGGGCCCTTCTTCTTCGTCCCAATTATGGATCTTGAAGTCCATAATGGATTGCATATCAGTTACATTAGTTTGCTCTATTTTGCAATATGCCATCAATGCTTCAGGAGGAATAGGGGAATCATGAGCTAAAGAGGTCACCAATTCCTACTGATATAAATCTCTTCCATGTGATCCTCCCACATAATACCTCCCCTAGGGTCAGGAGCAGGTAGCAGCTGCCTTTCCCTGGCCTCACGAGAGGGAGGCCATATCAGGGTTTCAGTGATGTGCTTTCTAGATTCTTCACAAGTCCCTTAGGGTTCCTCCCGTTACCCCCTCCTCTTCATTATCTGCCAGTCCACTTGGTGACCTGGTCAAATGTTTCTCTCCAATTATGCTACTGACTTCACTGGCACAAAGCTCTTCTCCTCTCACTTTATTCTCTTCTCACCCTCCTCCTCTCCAACTCTTGATGATCCAATGCCAAGTTCTTTTTACCCTCCTCTACCTGCTTTGCCCAGCTCCTGACGTTCCACCTCTCCTCTTTTCCTCACTTCAAACCCTCCACCTCCCTCCAACTCTTGATGTTCCAGATCTAATCCTTTTTTCATCTTCTCACCCTCCTGCTCCCCTTCCTTTTTCCCACTTCTGATGTTCCACCTCTCTTCCTTTCCGCTCTTCTCACCTTTCTCCCCCGGCTCCAACTCCTGGCCTTCTGCTGTTGCTTCATCTACTCTCTCCCCCTGCCACTTCTGAAAAAACTCTTTCTACAAACACTGACACCCTTCTTGCAGAGCTACAGCATTATCTAGGTCCTGCCCCCATTCCTCTAGTCTCCCCCAGTAGAACAGGCTTCAGGTGTTCTAGATTCAGAAATGCAGATTCTGATTGGCTGACTGCACGCATTGTAGGCCCCACCTTATTTCCTTGTGGCTCTACAGTACGTGCAGATAATGGGTCAGACCTTCACCTTGGTTTTGTTTCCCATGCATGAGAGCATGGAGACAGGACAGCTGGAGCTTGTGCTTCCTGCCAGTCTATGGAACAGGTTGTAAGAAAATGCACTGTCTGGTATCTTCTACACAGTCTGTAAACCTTACTTCTGACTCCCACATTGTTTGGCTCGTGCTGCCACCATACCCTGATGACATAGAAGGGTTGCAAGGGGACATTACTGGATGTTTGGGATGGAAGCTAATACTGGCTGGGTGAAGCATAGGCAGCACTCCCGCCTAGGCCATACTCAGGTACCTTAAAGGGGCATTGCCACACTGTGGCCCCTTGAGTATGTGAGTACCTGCTTCCCAATGTGGACAACGTGGCATTGGCCAGGGGATTCCCTCGAGTTTATTATTACAGCACAAGTGGCACCACACTTGGACTCTACAAACATCACCCGAAGGGATAGGCAGGTGACAAAAGATGTTTGTTCAAACTTTATAACTAGAGCATCGGCAGTGGTGAACGTTTTTGATCTCAAATGGGTTTGGTGCCAGATCTGGCAGGATGTATAAATGGGTGTCTCGGAGTCCATGACAAATCCACATCCTGAGTGTTTTCCACAGAAGGTTTGAATGCTGGGACTATCCCTGAATGGGAGACCGCCAAATGTTTTTTGGTGAAGTGTGCAGCTCTCAAGAACTGTGAGAGGATACAAGGCCACCTGGGTTCGGTTCTTCTGAAAACCATGTGCAACTGCACTTTAGGAAATCACTATAGTATAAATTACAGAAGATTTAAATTATGTGTGTAAATCCATCCACATTTGTCAATCAGTCTCATTGTGAGACAGACCACAGATGAACAAATCAATTTGAGTTACACCTACTCTGAGGATACCAATGTTCTCGTCAGCCCCAGAACTATTGTGCTTTGTAATTAAAACATTCCCAAACTGCTAACTGCCCATTTAGGCTTCATCACTTTCCCTTTGAACCATGGTTTTGAAGTGAAAATAGAAACTCACGCCATCAGCAGGTTGCCGCCAGTGTTCGAGATGCAGCCTCTGGTGGTTGGGGATGCATGCCGGTCATAGCCACAGGATCCGCAGAGTAGCCCCAGCCCGAAGAAGATCAGGATCAGGATGAGCATGCAGCAGAGAACTAAGGAGCCCAGCCACCTAGGAATGAAGACATGGAAAACAGCACATTACCATCACATGGGACAGGTTCCACATACACTAAACAGGAAGTGGTCTTCCCTACTTAAAGGATTGGTTAAGCTACAAATCAAAACAATATTCCATGTCGAACAAGTCAAATATCAGACCCCAATAGGAAACAAGGAGGTATTTACTCTATAGCGGTAGCGCCCTCCATTGATTATTCTCTCTGTGAAGCCAGACTCATCGGTCCCCTGAATTTTAGAAACTGAATCCCAGAATGATCTTACAGTGGTTGAAATGTGATTGCCCATGGCATGGCTTGTGTAAAAATTAACACTAAGAGAAAGCATGGGGTCTGGAAAGAGTCACAGTAGTCAAAAGGTCTGCTGGAATCAAATGCTTGATGGGTTTCCATCCACAATTGCCCAATTGCAGATCCGAATGGAAATTAGCCCTCATGTGGGGCGAAACTGATCAGTCCATGAAAAGATTCATTTAAAAAGGAAAAGAAATTGACTGTGCTCAATAACTAAGCAAACTATTAATACTGTAATTTGGTATACTGCAGGTTACTTTCTGCGTTAAGAAGTGATGTCATCTGTCTGTCAATGAGATTTTAAAGGATGTATATTGCTGTTTGTCAACAGCTACTTTGAAAAGAAAAATCTGCTTCTACGTAATTTGCATTTTGGATTTGATTTTTTTTTATTGGTGTTTATTAATGTTTTCTATTACTTGTGTGTGGACTTCGCCTTATTGGTGTCACTCTGAGGTACATAGATCCATAGAACAATTGGATTGAATGTATTATAGTACCTTTCATTCATCCTAAAAGATAAGCCTTTTTTGCACGGTCTTGAACTGACACACTGGCGATGTAATATCAGGACCCAGATTCCCAAGTACGGGATTACAGATGCAAATCCTCCTCCCTCGGGACAGTCCTCTGTGAGACGGCCTAAAGTGGCACATGTACTAAGACCACAAGGCAGGGGAGTCTTTCCAGATGTTTTGTACTATGGCTCCCATAATCCCTCATCATTAACTGTGCTGCCTAGGGCTAATGGGAGTTGTAGTCTAAAACATCTGGATTGCCAAAATGTGCAGACCATTGCCATAGGGGAAAGTTAGAGCACACAACTGCAAAAGTGGGAAAGCTTTGTTCAGAAACCCCCTAATGATAGAGAGACAGAACAGTATAGGAACATCAAGGTTTTAATGCTGACAAGCCCATGCAGAGTCGTCCCCACTCTCCTTTCCTTGTGTGGTACTACTTTTCACTCTTTAGGATCAGAGTTCTGGCAGGTGTTCTCCGGAACTATAGGAAATTAAGAATAAAACCTTTTGCCAAGAGGAATTAGCGCAAGAGGTCCAGGAATCAGGGGAGAGAGATGAAAAGCGTATAGTATCTTTGGGGGGCAGGAGACTTATGATACAGCTGGAGAAGAAAGAAAGGTTAACCAGGTAAGGAATGGGAGAGAGGCAGACGGAAGAGAAGAGAACAGTCGTGGAAAGGGAAGTGGTGCAGCTAGGGTCGAAGTTCCGGATGCCGAAGGTATCTGTGCGTCACAACGTTGCCAAGCAACACACTGTAGACGATAGTTCTCATTGGTCTCTTGTCTGTTAAACCGGAAGTATACTACATTTCCTGTTCATCTCCTCACATCACCTGCCATAATGGAGTAGGGTCCTAACTGCCACCTCTCTAGAAGAGGTATTCCTATGAATATTTCTTCTAATCCCCGGTTCTGCCACTGCACCTCTACAAATGCAAATATGTCAATTTCTTCTTTCCATTGCTTTCGTTATCTCACTCACCCCATGTCCCATTACATTTTACAGACCTGCCATGTGATTAGAAAGGCACTGTTTTTCTATGAAAACATTGCTTTAAGATAGCTTGTTAGGTCTTGTTTCATGAACAGCTGTTTCATGCCAAACGCTGATTGCCAGTTTGGGTAGGATAAGGAGGTCCTCAGATGAGCAGCATATGAGGCAGAACTCATCAGCAACTTGGGTCAACAGGGAAGAGGGAGGGATGGCATTTGGGTGGTCAAGGGAACTTTCTCATAACCTTTGTCACAGTCATTCTTTTGCATATGCATCCACCAGTAAATCTCTTGCATGACATGATCCATAAACAAATGGAACATTGATCGAGCCAGAGTTTTCGGATGCAACTTGCGCGCCAGGACCTACTAAGACACTTGAAGCCATATGTCATAGAAGCCTCTTAATTAGTACCAGGACTACAGAGGCCTGCCTCACTTGTGTGCAGGCTGAATGGAGAGCTTACCTTCGTGGCTGTGGTGAAAATACTCTGCCTTCCCTGGTGCTCCAAGCCTTTGTATAACAGGGATTGAGTAGGAACTAACATGAAATTCTTGAAAAGTGTTAGGTTTTGTGTAGGGAGTAAGATGCCCTCAAAGGATTAGCAGCTTGAATGAGCCAGTCTAGGTATGGATAAATGACTATACCCTCGGATAAGGGTACCCTGTAGAAGCCCTCCAACAGTGTGGTTTCAACTAGGCCACAGGACAGCACTTTCGATTGATAACATTCTAGTGCAATTGAAAAATGGAAGAAACGTGCAAAAAGGAGGCCACGTTTAAGTAAGTGCACGTATTGGGTTTTATAAAATGCAAATCTGTTGTGAAGAAACATAACCCTGGACGGTATCCTTTAGAAATGTTAGAATATTTAAAAAAACGAATGTATTTGTTCATATTTCAGCTGAACGAAAATGTTGAACAGCCGAAAATGTCGAACAAATCTCCCATACGGTGCCATTTTAGTGACTAAGGGGAGCAGAGGTTGCAGGGGTGTCCCCCGCACCCTTGTGCAATACATTGGCATCAGGGTTGCAGGGGTGACGCCGGCTCCGGAGAAGGAGAAAAATAAATAAAAAGGACCCTGCGGCGCCGGTTCCCATTCACGTAAGTACAGTGAACTGGTGTTGCAGAGGGATGGCGGACTCGGCGGAACACAACAAGGTGTGCCGTCAACAGGTAAGTAGGGGGGCAGATGGGGGAATCATTATTTGACCGAGTCTCACATTTCGAATTCGGCATTGCCGCATTCAGCAATTTCGAATTTGAAATTGCGGGACTCGATCAAATCACGGATATCCACCCTGTACAATAAGTAGATGAAGCAATAGGGTACAATAAAACCGATAACATTAGAACGCTAGAATTGCAAGGACACACTTGGTAAGACATGGGAGGTGGGGATATAGAATGCCAAAGGTTGGGGGGATGAGGGCTGGTGGGGAGGAGAAGGAAGACCAAGTCTTGAATAACTTCTTTTTGGACCCACATTTATGTTCCCGTTAAAGCTACTCTCCTGTGTGGCAAACCTATGTGTGCCTCCTGGGACCCCAGGATGGTAATCCTTCTTGTTCATAACCCAGCCTGTTTCCGACTTGAAAGAAAATAGTGAAACCAGTCCAGTGCACTGCCAACAGTGGTGAAGGAATGGAGATGGTTTAAAAGGATAGCATAGTCAGTGGTGTCAAAAGAGAAGTTCAAGATCATCTACCACTCATACCACAACCGACCTCATGTTACGACTGGGTGGGAATCTAGACTGCAGATGATCCAGCAAGTCATTATTTCTGATGAGGACCAGTCCAATGGGCTTCCAGCATCTTAGCAGGTGCGGGAAGGATGGAAATAGGGAGAACATCAGCAAGGGCTGAATGATCCAGTGAGGGTTTTTACAACAGGGGCATCACATACGCAGATTTAAAAGCTAAACCACACCCATGCAAAGGCATAAGGTAAGCAATTGAAGAAGCGGAAAGTAGATTAGCAGACCAAAGATTAAGAGTTGTAATGGGACATATGTCTGCAGGCGAACCAGACTTGGTACAAAAATCCAGAAATCAAAGCGTGCAATTGATGCTAAGAATAAGAGTGGGAAGAGTCTAAACACAGCAAAGGAGGGAACAAACACACACAAGTAAAAAAGAGGAGAGAGGAAAAGGAATGGTGTATATTCTGTAGTGCAATAAAAATGAAAACTGGTAGTGATTGTGAAGCAGGGATGCAAAGGGTTGCTGAAGAGATTGTAGAAAGCGCTCCAAAAAAGTAATATGTTCACGTTGCATATTACAAGCAGTGGCAATGCAATGTGAAAAAGTATTTTTTTGGCAGCTTTAAGCCTTTTGTTTTCTAAACCTCAAAATGCGAACAATAAGCCAGTTTAGAAACAGAGATAATCGCAGCACCACATTCTTTTTGTTTTCAGTTTGGGATTTGGCTGCCATCAGCTCAGGAGTAAACCATTTGGGTTTAAAAGTTGTGGCAGTGATGACCCTTGAATTAAAAGGAACGACAGTATCAATGGCGTTTCAAAAGCCAGTTATCGAACACGGCAGTGGTAAGGTCAACTTCCAGAGGCAGCCAACAAGTAAAGGAAGAAGACCGGGTCAGACAGACATGCAACAGTTTGTTCCAAGGTTGCAGGAATAAGGCTTTTAATAGCAGGGCATCCAGGGCGTCCATGGCGTCCAGGGCCTTTTTGTTTCCAGCAGATAGAAAAATTGATCATCAAGTGATAAAATTCGAGGACCGTGAAGTTGGTGGAAATGCAGAGAGAATTAAAATCCAGAGTATGGGCAGCTAGAGGAGTCAAGCCAAAAGCAGATTGGATCATGTTGTGTGTTGATATATTTGGTAAAAGAGCATGTGGCGAAGGGTCAGCCTCAGGCCAGAACTAAAATCACTGAGAACAACAAAATCAAGAGTGTTAAGATCCAAGTCATCCGATGAAAGTATATGGGGAAAGAGGCTGAGAAAAAGAGGGGTATGGTAAAACGAAATATCAATGGAAGTGCTCATTTATCAGGGGTTCTAAATATTATAGGATGTATTACAATAATTTCAACAGGAGACGACATATTGTATGTGGAGCATCTTGAACCCCTCAGGAATGGCTGCAAGTACCAGCCAAAGGCCTTGTTCAGCCAGCGCACAGTAACACATAGAAAATCTGCTGAAGCGGTGGAAAGAACGTTGCATATTTCAACAGCGTATAAACAGCGAAGGAGCGTTGAACAGACAAGCATTGGCAATGGCAGGAGAGCGAACATTACCTAAAGATTTTTCATGCGTAGAGCGTTTTTTCTGCCAGCGGGGGTCTACGGCTAGCTGCCGGCAAAGAGCACATTGCAAGAAGCTCTCTTGATGTAAGATGGTTAATGACAGGAACTAAATTACATTTAGTAGTTATAGGCAGGGATGTATTTTAGTAGTACTAAAGGAAGTGAGAATGTGAAAAACAAAAACCCTTGGCCGTGTTCCAAAAAGAAGAAAAATGGGCATAATGAGGGGCCCTGTGCCCGGACTTGCCATAGACTGGCGAGCCTCTGGCACATCAGTAAACAGGTTTAAGATCCAATTGGTCCCTTATTTTCAGCTTTTATGCAACTCTATTCCAATAGTTTCAGATTATTGGTTTATAAGGATTTGGTTGCTGGGCTGCACTTTGGTTTTCTTTTGGTCTGAAGCTGATCAGACTATAACTTGATGTCATAGATTGTCTTTTTTAAAAGAAAAAAGACGAAAACCATATGTGATGCACTCTCAGCTATCTTGATGATTGGAAAAAATGAAAACATGAAAGGTATAGTCCAATTTGTTTATCCTTTATTTTGTATTTATTTACAGTTCAATGCCCTCTAGACATGTTTCACTGTCTTTAATTTCAAGACAGATCCTCAGGATGGAATTACGGATCATTTTCATTGCTAACATAACATAAAAAGCCTCTTTTGGCTCACTTTGTGTCAATTGCAAAGGAAATTAATTTTCCTGAAAAGAAAAAAGTAAATAAATAATAGAACACATTTGTAAACTTGATTACCTTCAGATCTATTGCAAGCACTTGCTGATATTATTTGCCTTAACTATACAGCTCTAGGTCTAAGCGTTGAGATATTTTGGTATCAGTATATTCCTATTGCTTTTTTAATTAACATTAGGCATTTGCCAGTATTGTTATAGCCAGTATTTTTAAGTGTATATTACTAAACAATTGTGCAGTTTAGTATCCTTGTTTGTTGAGAAAATAATGAAAAATACACTCAAGTGCCATTTACTTTTTTGGCCTTAGTATATGGAGTTGATTCTCCTGACAAGCTTTTCTCTCTTCCTTTTAAAATATAGGATCCCAATTTGATTAGGGCTAGAGAGAAAAGGACACCAAATGGTTGGCTTGTTACAGCGTTAGGTTCTTTGTCAACGTTTCTTAAGTAAGTCTATATCTCCCTATGTTTGGAATGCCCTTCATATCAGGCTTACCTTCTGTGTATTTTATCTGCTGGCTTTCGTTGATTTAGGAAGCAGTCTTCTTTACCCTCGTATGGATGGCCTGATACCATTTTTTCATACTGTTTGCTTGCCGTATAAATGGTTATACGGAGATGCGGTCACGTGATTGTGCGTGTCACGTGACCGCATGTCCTCCATCTTGGAATGGGATCATGATGATTATTTGCCACACTTATTAACTTGCCTTTTGCTCCTGTTGTGATCAATTTGTTCTATTTTAAAAGATATAGAGGATAACGCCACTTTGTGGCCTTTAAGCTATTCTTTTTTATTTGGTATTCTCAATCTCTCGAAGGCACGGTCACGTGATAACATGTATCACGTGATCGCAAGCTCCATCTTAGTACCTCATCTTTATTTCTTTTCCTCTATTTTGCTAATTTGTTGCATTTTTTCTAATTCGAGGAATAGTTCTATCACTTTATTGTGAGTATGACATCTTCTTTACTTATCTATTTTCCCAATCATTTTTTTAAAACATGGGTAATTTTGTCCTAATTATTAAAGAATGGTGTCCCTTTCATTATCTTATACTGAAGAATATTGTTTAGTATCAGGATTATTGTTGGTGGATAGCCATTATTTGCTATGTTTGGTGCTTGCAATGATTGTTAGCTTGCACATTTCTGTTATTTTAACATTAAGCTAACATGCATTTACATTGGTAACTATTACAATTCTAAAGAACCTGTGGGCTGAACAGTGTTATTATTACAAACAATGCATTAGTTCAGTATCTGAATTTAAACCCGTATGGCAACTGTCTAAAGTACAAATCCAGTAAGCTTCTCTGGTTCTTAGCATTTTTTCCAAATTGCCTCCTCGCTGTGGTTTGATTACTTTTTCGATTCCAAAGTACTTTATGTCTTTGTTTGATTCATTTGCATGTTCTGTTAGATAATGGAATCCCAAAGGGTATCTTATGTCTTTATTGTTTATGGCTCTCATATGTTCTTGAATTCTGGTTTTTAATTTTCTCATTGTGCTTCCAACATATAGTTTTTTACATGTACATGTGATCACATATACTACTGTTTTTGTGTTACAATTGATAACGTTTTTGATTTTTTATTCAGTTCCATTTTGCAAAGAAACACTTTTTTTCCCATTTTCTGAAAATTGACAGCTGATGCAAGTTCTGCATTTGTAGTTGCCCTTGAGGGGTATATTTGTCCATAGTCGGGTTGGTCCTTCTTGTTGCTTTGAAATAAAGTGTGAGTGGCGTAATAGGTCATGAAGGCTTTTGGCTTTCTTAAAAGTTATGTGTACATCTTCTTCTATATATCTTGATATGTCTTGATCCATTTTCAAAATATGCCCATTTTTCTTCAATATATTTTGGATCTGTTTTGCATTAGTACTGTGTTGTGTTATAAATCTCAATTTTTGTTCCATTTCATCCTTCTTTACTTGTTTATTTGTCAACAGTTCCATTCTTTAGTCTTTGTTTTTTCATAAGATTTTTTCAAAAGTTTTGACTTGTAGCCTCTTTCTCTGAATTTTTCCAGTTCCTTTTTGGCATGTTTTTCAAATTCCTGTGTTTCTGCGCAGTTTCATTTGATTCTTAATATTTCGCCATACGGTATATTTCTTATGATATGTTGGGGGTGATGGCTTTTAGCATGTAAGATAGTATTGCCAGCGGTTGGTTTGACATAGTGTGTTGTGAATATTCTTCCATTGTTTATGTATATTTCCAAATCTAGGAATTGGATTCGGTTTGGACTTTGATTGTTGGTGAACTACAAATTATATTGGTTGGTTTTTAAATAGGTTACATAGTCATTCAGGGATTCGGCTTTCCCATTCCATAGCAAAAGAATATCATCGATATACCGCCCCCAATATATTATATTATCGAGTTTGGTAAAGGCTTCGTGGGACCAAGCGTGTTCTAGTTCGAAGTGTCCGACATATAAATTAGCATAAGAGGTGCAAACTTAGCTCCCATGGCCGTCCCCTGTTTCTGTCTATAAACCTGGTTGTTGAACATGAAAATATTGTTATTCGGTGTGAACATTTCTAATAACATTTAATTTTGTTTCAAACATGAAACTGATCTGGTTTTCAAAAAATAGTTAGTGGTCTCTAAACCTTTATCATGTGGTATACTTGTGTATAGAGAAGAGACATCTAGTGTGACCAATAGGTAGTTTGGTTCCCAATTAATGTCTTCGATTTGCTGTATTACATGTTTTGTGTCTCTGATGAATGAAGCTAGTCCAAGTACAAGGGGTTGTAAATGAGTACCTATATATTTTGATATTGGTTCAGTGATTGAGCCTATGCTATTAATTATGGGTCTGAATGAAGGAAAGGTTGTATATGGCTTGTGTATCTTCGGTATGAAATAAATGGTGCCTAGTACAGGAAAAGGATTTGTAAGGAAGTATTTCTCCATGTCCGTTAGCAGGTTTTGCTCTGTCCAATTGGTTGTCATTGTGATCCATTCTGATGTTAATTCTGCTAACGGACTTGTTGGTCATTTTTCATAGCACTGGTATTGGTTTAGGTGCTCTTCAGATGCTGTGATATAATCCTTGGTGTCCATCAATACAATTTGTCTGCTTTTTTATTATGATATCCAAGTTTTTTCATAACTGGTCAATTGCTGCTTTTTCTTTTTGCCATATTTGGTTTTTCCTTCTGTTTCTTAATCTCCCTGACAAGTACTGTGATCTTAGTTCATTCATGGTTGCACATCAGGTTGGTCTGTTTCAACACATTGTCACAGTGATCCAAACACTCCTCCTATGTAGATCCAAAGACAGATATGTGATCTAAGTAAGCAATGCAGAAGTTCTCCAAACCACTGAGGGCATAATTGACCAAGCTTTCCAAAGTTGGAGGTACAGGTTTCAACCCAGAAGGCACTATCCTGAATTGTGAAACGCATCTGGCTTTCTAAATATTTCCTCCTTGGCACGATCTGACAGAACACTTTTTCAATATCCTGAAGTGCATTCAGAGGTGGTGAAAAACTTTGAAGCCCAATGCTTGGCCGCAGGGTTGTCAACCCTAGGCAAATGCTGAATATCTATTGTGACAGTGTAGACCACTCTACACAGAATATCAAGCCTTAGGTTCCTGCTTTTGGTACCAGATCAACATTACTGAACCAAGGACTTTCAGAAGGCTCAATCACCCAAGTCTCTGTATTAAAATAGAATTCCTATTTTTGGAGAGTATACGGATTATTAGGGCCTCTCAACGTTTTACTTTTTTTTTGGGATCACTGACTTTTTTTGGTGGAAGTACTTCTCAAAGTCTCCCTGCCACTGCAACCCTTTTTACCTTACTTGCGGTATATGGTATCGAGTAGACTTTAAAGAGCACAGTTCCAGGGCTGCCTCTCAGGCACCCCATTTGTGCCCTAGGGTGATTATATCAACATTGGTTTTAGAGTAGGTTGGTGGCAGCAGTACTTTTATTTTGTCTTCACAAGGCGTGCAGGCCATTTTAGTGCATTAGTAGCCAAGTGTACCTTTTTGGTAACCATTGGAGCACCGATGCATTTTTTTAACTCCTGCTCTCGCCCATTTTACATTTTAGGGATTCCTTTGTTTTTGGCAACCATGAGGTAGTCTCAAAATGTTAGTTCTGACAATGTGAGCCCACATGGACGCCTCCATATTGGTTAAAGCCAGGGTAGGTCCCTAGGAACTCTCCCTCACTTCCTGTGGGGGTGGTCTAGGTTGACTGGCATCCCTTGCTCTGCTGGGATCATTTTCTGAGGTGCCGTCACCATTTGCTGCACACAGAGCTGCCAGAATCCATCTTCACGGGTTCCTCCATCTTCCTTGAAGCTTCTTCATTGGATTTCCTACTCCGGGCTCAAAGTTCATCCTCATGGGAAGGCCTTTTTTTACTTTCTTTGGTCATGGTGGTCATCGCTGGCTCAGTGTTCAAGCCCCTGGGCGCAGGATCTAGTAAACCACATCTAGGAGAGAAACCTATACTTACCCGGGTTGTTACACCATGCTGAAGCTCGTCTAAATGTCCACTATGAATACTTACCTCTGGGTCCTGCGGTGGGTGATTACTCCTGATACTCACCCTTACGTGTCCCTCTGATCCAGGGACTAGATTCTTTGGAGTGGAGCCTCAACCATGCATCCCTGACTTGCATTGGTGCTCCTTCTGTTCTCCTCTGTCTTCTCCTGCGGCTTCAATAGACCTGTCGATCTATTGATTGGGGTCTCTTCTGACCCTTCCCGGTGCCACAGAATCCACGCCTGTTGGGGAAAACAGACTTACATAAACAGAAGTGGGTGGCCCATTGACTTTGTCACATTGATTCCTATGGAAACTTCTACCTGTCTTGGAATTTTAGGATTTAGCACTTATTGGTAATGTATTTTTAATGTCATGCTACGCACTTGTCGCATTGATGCAGAATTGTCCTGGCTGTTTGGTTCTCTTTGCTATGACGATGGGGAAAACCCATTAAGTTGGGCTGGAGACTCCCAATGATACTGGCTGCTTTCAGTTTATAGAGTGCTCTCTTGACTTTTGTTCACATGTGGAACGGTATTAGTCAACGACAAGGCAGATGGGTTGTACTGAAGTGTCCATATGAAGCTTTACTGCCTCTTATGGCAACTCATGCTGGTGAACAAAGGCTTGAATTCAAGTAAGTCTTCAAAGTCTGAAGTGCACAGTCTGACGTAAAGTCAGAGCCAATGACTCTGTAGCTTTGCAGCATGTCTGAACCAACTTCCATGCAAAATACTATCAGATGCTGGATGACCCATGAATAAGTATGTAGAGAATATTCCTTTGAGGGGAATTAATAGTTTGCTGCAGTAGGAGAACATCTTCATCTTGGTCTGATGGAGAGGAGATTGTGGTAGGATGTTTTGGAAATTGAATCTGGGAGAACATTGATTGAATCACCTGTGTCTATGAATGCAGAGGCTTGTATGCCATTTATGTTCACTTTGCATCTGTGGGCTTTGGTCTTACCTTTGAGATGTGTGTTGAATGTCATAGACGTAGAAGACCTTTTTGCTGCTTGTCTTCCTGTTTGCACCTATTGCATCATCTGTTGCAGATTGCATTCTTTAAACAGCAGTTCTTCTCTTGAACAGTCTACTAGGTGAAGGCTTTGAGTGACACTTTCAAGAAGTGTTTGAGTGTATTACACTTCCTGCATGTGGAGCCTCTTACAGGGCAGTCATTCAAGTTATGAACATACCTGTAAATGAAGGAGCAGGACTACTTGACACAGAGATGGTCTTCTTTTGACACCAATCGCATGTCAGCCCTGTGGGAGGGACGAGGCCAGGGTACTGTCATTGTGCTGGTTGATTGTTTTTGCCTTTTTTGACTGCATGCATACTTTGAGCACATGCTTCTCTAGTGCCTTGTGCATAGAAGATGCAGACTGTTGAGCTGGCTCTAGCCTGCTGCTCCGGGACCACCAGGATCAGTCTGCCATACACGTGCGCTAAGCAGAGCGGTAAATAAAAAGATAGAGATGCAGCTCCTCACTCAACGTCTTTATTCTCCTCCGTACTACATCGTCTCCCCCTTTCCGGTTCCCACGTCACTTTCCTCCCCGCTCCCTCATCCCTCCCCCTTTTACACTGAACTACATTTCCCGACAGTACATCCCCCCAATTTAAACACTGACAACATAACTTTACCCCATTTCTTCAAGGAGTCTGTGGAGTCTGGTTCGGGCCCTTTGTGGACGAAGGTCCCCCACCTCTAGCCTTTCCCGCGGGCCATCCTCCTCTGTTTCATCCAGCCCTGATGCCTCTAAATCTTCGCCATCTCTGTGGTATGATTTGTCCGAAGCGTAGGCCACTAGTGCATCCTGTGCACTTTGTCGTCGCAACCTGGTGTGTTCCTGAAAGTCTAGTGCGACGAGTGCCTGGTCACTTGGCGCCGGTCTCCTTCATCTGTGACAAGGGAACCTTTCTTTGTGGTGATGATGAGGGGATCTTCATGGAAGAAAGTATCACCTTTATTGGTCCGGGTTTGTTTCACTACCACGACATCCCCTTGCTCTAAGGTGTGGTATTGCATGCCTCCTGTGATCTGCATAGACTTTCATCTTTTATTTTGCTACGGTATCTTTGTTCCGCATCTCCTGATCCCCTTCAAGAGACTCTGATGTGCTCTTGTAGTGGGGTAATCTGATGCAAGCATTCCGGCCAAACATGACTTCAGCTGGGCACTTTGCTGTCGAGCTGTGCAGTGTATTCCTGTAGTCCCTCAGGAGTTGATGCAGCACCTGTTCATAAGGCTATCCTGTTAACTGGGAGATTTGTAGTGTCCTATTCAGGTTGGCCATGAAGCGCTCAATCATGCCATTTGCTTGAGGCCATAAAGATGTTACCTTCCTGTGTTTGAAACCCATGTATTCCGTGGGAGCTTCAAAGTCTTGACTCGTGAAAGGGGGCCCATTGTCTGATTTCACCTGCTTGGGAATGCTGTATGCCGTAAAGATTCTGTCTGACACGTGGATGACACGGTGAGCTGCCGTGAACGAGACCACTTGCGCCTCAGGATATCTGGAATATTCGTCATTACTGCTAACACGTATTTCTCCCTTCCATCGGGCAAAAGAAGTCAACGGTCACTTTTTCCCACACTCACCCTGGCAATGGCGACATATTTAGTGGTTCAGGATGTCGGGTTGGGGTGAGCAAGCAGCATGTTGGACAATCTCGTTGCAGCGCTTATACGATCCTGTCAAGTTTTGGAAACCATACTTTTGCCGCAGAATTCCCTTTGTGGAGACAATCCCTTAGTGTCTCTCATGTGCTAAGTTTAGCACCTGGCACCTGAGCTGGCTTGGTATCACTATCTTGTTCCCTTTTAGTAGAAGGCTGTCTTCTGACATGGCAAGTTCTTCCTTGACCATCAGTAGATTGTTTACATCCTTCCTTGTTTCTTCAGACTCCCCTCGGCTCCTTTCCTTTGTTGTTCACCATTTCCCTGTATGCAGACTCTCCCTGATTATCTGAAATGTGACGTCCTCCTCTGCCTCGTTTGCCAGCTCCAGGGGATCTATGCTTTGCGGGATGTTCTGCAGAATTAGATATCTAATGTATCTGTCCACCACCAATTCTGGGGTGTTCTCCTGTCTGGGGTGGCGTGATAGGAAATCGGCCAGGTTAGCCTCCTTCCTTGGTCTGTGAATGATATAGAAGACATAGTCCTGTAACTGCAGACCCCATTTTGCAATGCAGGGTGGAATCTTTGCTTGGGGGTTGCCATATAGGAGGAGCAATGCTTGATGGTCACTTACGGTTGTGAAAGGCTTGACAAAGAAATAAGTGAAAATGTTTGCAAGCCCACACGACTGCCAGGCTTTCTTTTTCCACCTAGGAGTATGCCTGCTCAGTCTTTGACAAGCTTCTGCTTGCATACAAGACAATGTGTCGCTGACCTGGTCCTGCAGTGCTTTTCTGCGCATGTATGGCCCCCAAACCCACCAAGCTAGCATCGTCCGTCAATTCCGTCCATCGCCCTGTCCATGTCAAAGTGAGCCATGTTCTCTGCCTTCGCTATTCTGTTGCGAATGGATGAGAAGGCTGTTTCACAGTTGGTTGACCAATGGGAAAGCATGTGTTGTGTGGACAATGCCCGCAGTGGCTCACTTATGGTGGCAAAATCCTTGATGTACCGGGCACATTAACTTGCCAGTCCCAAGAAAGACCTGAATTCTGAAACATTTGTGGGTGGAGAAGTTTCGTTTAGCGCATGTAGCTTCTCCAGGTCGGGTGTCATTCCATTTGCAGAGGAAATGTGACCGAAGAAGCGTAGGGTGCCTTTCCTGAATTCACATTTGTCGCAGTTCAATGTGAGGTTGGCCCCTTCTTGTGCCATGCACACACGGGCTAACGTGTCATCGTGTTTCTCCGTTGTCATGCCAAAAACTAAAGTCGTCGCTGTAGTTTATAAAGTTCGGAGTGTGTTTTATAACATTGTGCATTTTGGCTTGAAATATTTCTGCTGCAGAAGAAACACTGAAACGCAGTCTCTTGTACCTGTATAAGCCTAGATGAGTCACAAATGTCATAATGTACCTGCTCTCTGGGCTCAGCACCAGCTGATGGTACCCTTTGTTGAGGTCCAATTTCGAACAAATACTTTGGCTCCGTTGAGAAGATAAACCAGGTCTGTGATGCGGAGAGCCAGATTTTTTTCCCTTTTGATGGCCTCATTTGGCCTCCTCCTGTCCACACATAGCCATGTGGCATCAGACCCTTTCTTCGGGATGGGCTCGATGAGAGACACCCATGCAGTAGGCCCCGTTACTGGTTCTATGATGTCCTGCCTCAACAGCTTGTGCAATTCTTCCTCCACCGGCGTTGGATATTCACTGGGATTCCTCTATAGTGCTGGGCCACTGGCCAAACCTCTTTGTCAACGTGAAGTGTGAATTGATGGTTCTGGAGCTTTGCAATTCCTCTGAATAGCGAGCGGTATAGCTGATCTATTCTCTCTACGTTAGCAATGTATTTGTGGACCATTAACTTATAGAGTACATGAATGAGTCCCATTTCACCAGCAATCTCGAAGCTCATGATGCATCCTGATTCTGTGGGAGTGGCGAACAGATGTACTGGGATGCTCATTGTTTGGGTCTTGTACCGACAATGTGCTTCAAACTGCCACAGGCATTTTAGCTGAGTTTTCGAGCCATCCAGGTAGATATCCACTTCTGTGGGGTGCAATCAAGTACCTGCAATAGTGTCTGGTAGACCTGCTCACTGATTACAATGACGGTGGTGCCCGTATCTATGAGGAATTCAGTTTGTGTATCATTTAAGTGCATTAGTAGAGTTGGGCTATGCTTGGTCGCATTCTGGTTTCCCAGTGCGTAGAGGTATCCTTTCCGTCTTTGCTCCCCTTCTGAGGAGCTCTGTTCTGTGTCTGTCAGGGATTGTTCAACTAAGTAACGTATGTGGCACCAAGATCGCCATTTCAGTCATGGCATGGATATCCGGTAGCGTCTACCTTCTTTCCCCGACCTACTTCCCTCTGTTCTCTCTCTTCTCCAGATCTGTGATCTTTTCTCTCCTCTTCGCTTCCTCGCTGAAAAGTTTGTGCTGCTGCCTGAGAGGTTTCCGTCGCTGTGGTGTTGGGTCAACATCATTTTCTCACCCGAGCACTCTGGCCAGGAGGCATACCGACTTGAAATGGTTCTCTTCACAGTCTGAGCATCGTTGTCCAATCGCTGGGCATGTGCCCTCATGCAGAAACTCATATCTGCACCGATAGCAGAATGGTTTGCCTGCTGATTTGGAGGCCCCTATTAGTTTGTGAACACCTTCCGGATGTGGCATGTGTCCTTTTGGGCTGCTGAAGGATTCCACTTGTGAGTCAATCGCCGCTTCCGCCCTTGCAAGCATGAGAATCTCTGCTAGTGATCGTGTCTTTTGTAGTAGTTTTCTCCTGAAGGTCTGGGACTCACACAGTGCAATGATTTGAGATTGTGGCGCCTCTGCGTTGGAATAATTGGTGTTTCATTTTGCTGCACAGTCTCCTTACAAATGCATCCATCGTTTCTCCTTTTGCTTGCTTTGTGCTGTAGAATAGAGGTCTCTTGTAGTCCACATTGGTATGGGGTGTAAAATAGGTGGCCAGAGCCATCTTGAGACCCTGGATTGTGTCAATGGAGTCGGCAGGGAACTCATCTGTGATATCCCTTGTGGCTGGGCCCGCAGCCAGATTCAGCAGGCATTGCTGATGTGCATCTTCCACTGGGCCAGTCGTAACTACGTATAAGTCAAAGTCCCAGACCCTCCTGGCCCATATGGGTCCCATGTTGCTGGTGTCTGTCACATCGAAAATGCCTGTTAGTTGTACTGCCAGGGACTCTGATATCCTCTGATGGTTCTGAGGTTGTGGAGTCACTGGGACCGTTGCTGGGATGTCTTGGTCGGACATGTTGTGGTCTCACAATTTACTGTCATGCAGTGATCCATGGTCTCCCTTCCTCTGAGGCCTATTTGACAGGCCTTTGCAGAGTGGAAAGTTCCCCCCACGTGATGCGGCTGCCTGAGACAGGCACGAGCACCGCTCCAGGGCCCTTCTCAGGCTCTTCTCTGTGGTCACACCTTCCTCTCTGGGATCCGAAAAGGCCCCTCTGGTACCAGACACACTGTGAGTCGGCTGCATCTGTGAGGCATGGGCACTGCTGACACTGGGCCCTCTACCCTAAGCCTCCGCCGACTTCCGAGCACTCACCGCCACAGCCCTGGGCTTTGTGCACCTCCCCAGGCCAAGCGGCCTCCTTCAGGCTCCATCCCTCGGCAACCGGATGCCTCTGGCACCTCCCGCTATGTGCGCGTCCGTTCCGCCTCAGTCAGTGTTGCACATGCAAGCCCTCCCTTGTCGCCAATATTTAGTTGGCTCTAGCCTGCAGCTCCGGGACCACCGGGATCAGACTATCGAACACACGCGCTGCGCAGCACGGTAAATAAAGAGACACAGACGGAGCTCCTTACTCAACGTTTTATTCCCCTACGTACTACATCGTCTGCCCCTTTCCAGTTCCCACATCGCTTCCCTCCCCGGTCCCTCATCCTGCCCCGTTTTACAGTGAACTACATTACCCGACAGTACACTGACTAATCTGCCAGGTGCTAGATTCATGCCAATTCTGGGACAGTTTGTAGTGTGATGAAGGGCTCACATAGTAGGTTTAGACACGTTTTTACCAATGCGCAGCTTTGTATTACCTGGGCACGAGTCTCGTCATTTGCATCAACCAGTTTGCAGGATTTAGCGAGCTGGTGATCACGTGTCTAGCATGCCTCGCGGATTCTAGCAGCTTACTTGGATTAGCACATGTGAAACCTCTCATAGTCAGGATTGATTTGAGTTTGAGAGTGCATTATTAGCGCAGCCCTCGTGATGGAGCAGCTATTTTCGGTAGCGGTGTTGGAGAGAGAGTTGAAAAGGTCTTGGATGACATTGTCAATGAAGTAGAGCAGGGTGGGGCGCATGATATGATATGATATGAGATGATATGGTATTTGTAACGCGCCTATACACAAGTGTTTCAAGGCGCGACGAGGCAGGGAGGGAGGGAAACAAGGGGAAGACAGACAAACGATCCTACTAGGCCAGGTGTCATTCAGATCGGGCAAGTGCAGAGGTAAGGGGAAAAGGAGAAAGTGCAGGGGGGGAGGTAGGGGGGAAAGTGCAGTACACGGTAAGTAGCGTAATAAAATAATAAATAATAAATAAAAGGGCCAGCTGGTGGCAAGTGCGAGGTAAGTGCAGAGCAAGTGCTAGGAAGGGGGCTGTAGGGATACAGTGACAGTCCCACAGTGCAGGGGGAGCCAGGGAGGCAGTGCAAGTGGAGAGTGGCTGGGCCCTGGACCGAGGTCGCTGAGAGTGGCCAAGATGCAGGTTTAGTGCAGAATTTCAGTGGGGAGTTAAGCAGGTTTAGCAGGGGAGAGGGAGGGAGAAGGCAGAAGCGAAGAGGAAGGTTTTGAGCTGCTTCCGGAACCGGAGATGGTTCTCTTCAAGTTTCAGGGAGGCAGGAAGGCTGTTCCAGAGGGAGGCCCCTGCTGCGGAGAGAGATCTACCCCCAGCTCGTTGCTTCGAGAAGCGGCTGACCATGAGGGAGTTGGAGACGGATGAGCGAAGGGCTCGTGAAGGAAGATATTTAGGAAGAGAGAGTTGAAGGTATTTAGGCCCCAGGCCCCAGAAGGCCTTGTGGACAATGCAGAGGGTTTTGAACTTAATCCTCGCAGCCACTGGGAGCCAGTGAAGAGATTTCAGTCCTGTAGAGATATGGTCCCTGGGCTTGAGGCCAAGGACAAGTCTCGCAGTTCTGTTCTGGATAAGTTGCAGAGGGCGGAGAGTGGAGGCAGGCAGATTAAGATAGAGGCTGTTACAGTAATCCAGCCTTGAGAGAACCAGGGCTCGGGAGACAGTGAACTTCTGGGGGAAGGAGAGGAAGGGAAGAATACCTCTGAGGAGGTGCAGCTGGTAGTGTGACTTCTTAGAGACGTCAGATATATGAGGAGAGAAGGAGAGTGTGGAGTCGAAGATGACCCCAAGGTTTTTAGCCTTGCAGGTAGGGGCAGGAAGGGGGCCAAGGGAGGCCGGCCAGAGAGCTGCAGGGAAGGAGGGAGTGGGTGTGCCGATGAGTAGAATCTCAGTCTTACTGGCGTTAAGGCAGAGGTCATTGGCGGCACACCATTCCTGGATAGCAGACAGACAGTCGGAGATGAGGGAAGAAGAGGAGGAGGCCGAGGGTAGCCTGAAAAGGAGCTGGGTATCGTCCGCATAGCACTGGAAGTGGGGGCAGAGAGCGGCGATGCGGTGGGCAAGGAGTGCCAGATACTGGTTGAAAAGCCAGGGAGAGAGGTTGGACCCCTCGGGGACACCACAGGTGGAGAAAAAGATGTCGGAGAGGAAGGAGCCCATTTGGACCTGGGAGGGTCGACCGGAAAGGAAAGAGGTCAGCCATGCCAGAGCCTGACCAGTGATACCCAGGTTATCACGGAGACGGTTGAGCAGGATGGAATGGTTGACAGTGTCAAAGGCAGAGGAGAGATCGAGCAGAATGAGAACACAGGGAGTGTTGGAATCGAGGTTCAGGAGCAGGTCCTCACGGATGTTCAGGAGAGCAGTTTCCGTGCTTCTGGCCGCTCTGAAGCCGGATTGATGGTCATGAAGGTTACCAACATATTCAGCATGGAGGTTAAGCTGGGAGATGGCCAGTTTCTCCAGGAGCTTGCCCAGGAAGGGAGTAATGGAGATTGGGCGATAGTTGGCCGGGCAGGAGGGGTCGGAAGAGGGTTTCTTGAGGAGGGGGTGCACAAGGGAGTGCTTGAGGGGGGATGGGAAGACTCCAGAGGCGAATGAGTGGTTGCAAAAGTCAGCCAGGGCAGGAGCCAGGGAGTCGATGTGGTCCTTGATGGTTTTGGAGGAACAGGGGTGAACCTGTTTAGACGAGGCTTTCATAGATCGGACTTGTCTGGAAACCTCATCAGCAGAAAAAGGTGGAAAAGCAGAGAAGGAGGGCGGAGGGGCGGCTGCAAGAGAGCAAGAGGAAGAGCCGGGAAGGGAGGGAGGGAGGTGAGAGGAGGAGAGCGAGGACAGGATGTCCTGAGTTTTTGAGATGAAGTGCGAGGCCAGTGCAGTGCAAAGGGCCTGGGAGGGGACAGGAGAGGTAGAGACTGCAGCAGGGTTGGCCAGCTCCTTGCAGATTTTAAAGAGTTCGGCCGAGTTGTTAGATGCCTCAGAGATGCGGGCTTGGATAAGGGCTCTCTTCTTGGTGAGAACGGAGAGCCGGTATTGCCTTTGGAGCAGGCGGCAGGCCAGTTTGTCAGAGGATGAACATGACTACAGGATTCGTCTCCCTCTTGCTTTAAGTAGTTGTTTAATCTGTGGGGCCACCATGCCCACCTGGGACCTGGTAAGGCAGCATCCGTGTCCATGTCAAATGTTGGCAGCTGAGGCAGTCTGGCATTGTAGGGTCTCCTATTGGTGGCAGCCCCTGCGCAATAGCAGCATTCCCATCTGGGGCAACCATCTCGAGAGGGAGACGTTTTTTCGCAGGGTTTATTACCGCGAATGTTTTAACGAAAAAAAACTCATCACATTTTATTGGGGGGTTAGAAAATTATATATATGGGATGTGGGTGTTTTGGAATAGATAAAAAATGTAAGGGGATGGGGTTTTTGGGGGGATCCCCCCCCACCAAAAATAATTTTAGAAAAATACGATGGGATTTTTCATTAAAACATTTGCGGTAAAAAAAACTGCAAAAAAACATCCTGCGATGAAATGACATGGAACCCAATTGCTCTGGTCAACGCAGTACAGGAGAAGAGGTGCACCAATGCTGGTGAGCTGGGGAGAGTGTGAATCAGCCATGATGAGGGTCATTGCACAAATGGGCCTAGCACACGGATTACTGTGCTTAGCTGGGTAGGGTGGCAAGGGTCCAGCCTTCTGGTTCCCGGGGCTGTAAACCAGCATGGTATGGCACAAGGCTGAACAACAGGTAGATCAGTTTGCTGGTCGTTTCTATTCTCATGCAAGAGCGGGGGCAGGCCCTTTATTATGCTCTATGACCTATGCATGAGTGTATCCTGACGGCTCCAAGGGGAGCCTGTCAGAGTCATAGATATACTTACACCATAACATTCATTCTTTATAGCTCCTCTCTTCATCACACCAGCACCATTCATTCAATGCAGAGCACGACTATTTGGAAACCTTTGTTGCTGAGATACTCGTTTTCGGCACCTTGGCATTCTCACCGCTGATAGTGCAGGCATATTAATACCATTATTATATATATTTAAATAGTGCCACCATAGCTCAGGAGAAAGGGAGCGCTGTACAGGTGATAGAGCAACACACCGAAGTCATCAAGCAGAAAATAGTAATATCCCCACGGTACAATAAACAAAAGCGATTTGGCAGGGGTCGCCAGTATAAGTGCATCCACATCAATGATGAATTGTTTAAAAGTTCAGCGAGGTGTAAAGCTGGAAACGCAGCTCAGATAGTTGTGCGGCTGTTGTCTTGATTGGTGTGTAACCTTCATGTCACTTCACCTGTATGTAACCGACTCAGCCCCTTTCATTTCCTACTAAAGGAAGGAATCATAGTGGCTTCTGAATAACCTTCTATATGATGTCCTACATATTCTTAGATAGCTCATCCTCTAAGTTGGTGCATTACAAGTCAGATGTATTGAGGAGAATGTTAGTTTAGCTCTGGAACGACACTGAAGCAGAAAGTATTTATGTTGGCTGTAAATGTGAACAAGGAATAAGAGAAGATCTAATTGTAAACTGTGAAAGCAGGAAACTAGGGTATAAATCCCAATGTTCACCCAACACATTACATTATGTGATAATGAGGAAATATCTTTACCTCACTGTACCTTATTATTCTGTGATACCAACGTTGGGGTCTCCAAGCAGCGTTTCGATTCAGTATGTGCTGTGGCAGAATACATTTTTTAATAGTCTGTAGAGTTACTCCATCTATAATTAGGCTATTAACCATTATTGGTATCCACCAATGGGGGGTGCCAGCCTCCCAGCAATCTGGAGGCTCAGAACAGGGGCTTTAGTACATATTAAAACCCCTGCTACGAGACTCCTTGGAAGCGGAGGCCACCATCTTCCCCGCCAGAAACTAGGTAAATGCACCACCATGCTTCACCGCATCCCCTTTCCTCCAACCCCCTTTTCCACATATCCAATCTACCCGGCCCTGCCCTACTTACCTGGCGCTGCCTTGTCCCTCGTTGGTGCCAGGAACAGTAGTGTCCCCGGCATATCCCTGTTTTGCGGCAATGGCTGCCATGGAATGGGAGACAGGACCATGTGTAGTTCCATTCTCACTCTTTCATGGCGGCCATCATTGTAGGCTTTTTCAAGTTGAGAAACGTCAAACATGCCATTTCTCAACTTGGAAAACACCCTAATTAGTATCCTGGTACAACGTGCTGGGATACTAATAGCAATAAACCCCTCCAGGTGGGGGTATAACCGGGGCAGGTAATGATACTGGTTAACGCTAAAGCCTTCACTTCGGTCGAGCTTTTAACTGGCCCGGGGCATTACCATGCTTGGTAATGCCCCGGTCAGGGTTTATTGCTTAAATCGAGTATACATTTTAAGATTACGTCATTTTTCTAACTCATGGCAAACTCATTTGTAAGACATCGTTCTCACAGAAAACGAAAATAAATTATATATTGCAATGGTTAATGGCACATGTTCTGAATTAACATCTATTTAGAAATACACACATTCTAATCTTGGGCACTGGTATCTCAAACACTTTGGCCCTTATTCACAGAGCATTTTCCAATCAGGTTTGACCATTTTAAAAGGCTTCCGTGAATTAGGCCCTATATTTCTACCGGCCCTAATTGCAGGCCACATTGGAGCTGATTTTATTGTTTTACTGTTCCTGGAAACTTCAATGAGACTCCTACGCCCTCATTTTGAGACAGCAGCTATTGGCACAGAAGCGCTGATACATGCAGAAACAAGGTCATCTCACGTTGAGTTCCTAGATAGAGCAGAACACAGAGTGGAAAATGCCCTATATGAATGTCCACTCTCCCCTCAATGGATGGCACAGATTAGCCAGTACCATTGTTCATTATGGAGGAGACTAACCAGCCATGTGTAAACACTGAGCATTCTTTCAGCTGCTTTCTGCAGATGAGGGAGCACTGCTGGGCTGGCATAAACTGTCAAAGGGAAACGTGATTTCCCTTTGACTGTTCCTGTTTCCCAGAATGCATATGCAATGCACCATTCATGGCTGCAGACTTTTTACTTCCCCAACCTTGCATGGCCCATTGGAGATGCAGAATGGGGAATTGCATCTCTGAATATGTGTAGGGGGGCACTCCCACTGCTTCAGAGTATCTGGGGCAGTGCGATGGGGGTGCTCCGGCTCCTGTGCGTATGGGCAGGAACCAGGAAGTGTTATTTGCTTCCTGGTGCCTCTAGCAAGTATGCCGGAGGGCTACAGAGTTCCCTGGGAGGCTGGCGTGTGGCGAGCAGCCGGGACTGGCACTGAAGGTAAGAGCAATGTATTATGTATGCATGCGTCTGTGAATAAATGAGTGAGTGTATGATGCAAGGGTGGGTGCACATATGAAAGAAAGAGTGTATGGTTCCCTGAGTGAATGATGTGTGAATGCGCAAATGACTGAGGGAATGTTGAGCGAATGTGTGTGGTGTGCACTTGTGCATTAGTTTCGGGTCACTCATTTATTTGGGGGGTGGAGGGCTGTAAGTGATTTCAATCCGGCACACACCCAAGTCTTGCCCAGCATGTAGTGAGCAAATGAAACCCTTATTTATTTTTATCTATAAGTTCAATATTCTGAATGATATACCACTCATATCACACCTTTCTCCTGAGACCTCCCATCCCCGGTCACACTGAACCAGGAATCAGGCTAGTTTTCAAAGGTAAATATTTATTTATGTATTTAGAATTTAAGTCACAGTATATTTTAATAGGCAACAACAATCACCAATGGGGTGACAGAACACTGAATAATATCTTTAAAGCACTAGGAATCAGGTAATGAGCACAGAAAAGGATACTTTTGGATTGGTTTGGAACAGATATCACTATGGTTAGAGGTTCCCACTGCAACACCCTCCACCCACCAATAGGCAATTTAAATGGATGTGAGGAGAGAGCAGGTATTCAGGAATAACACAAATCAAACAGAATATCACTCCTACCTTCCCCCTGAAAACTCAAGAGAAAAACAGAATTGACTTTTCAACTGTCAGAATGGCTTTTGAAATTGGTGGAGCAAAAATACCAAATGTGGTCAAAAATGCTTAAATTATTATAATTTTCTACGGGAGCCACTTTGAACAGATGCAAGCAAACACAAGCAATGATGTAATCAAAAGAAAACAATCGGAATCTCAAAGTCAAAGTGGGAAATAATTTAAAGCTAATTCACACTGTAAAACATTTCAAAATGTCAATTCGCAGCAAACATTTCCTTATGCAATTTTTGATATAATATGTCAATCACACTGTTCCGCACTGTGGCAGTGGGAGTTGAAATTTTGCTTCTATCTCAAAAAATTGAGGGAGTTATGGAGGTTTTAGTAAGAGGTGTTTTTCAAAAATAAAGACACGAATTTGAACAAGGACTTCAGTTTAGAATCGGAAATATGGCTTATGCTTTTACTTAAGGCTAGAACATTTGGCTAGGCAACCAAGTCGGGACACAGTAAGCTCTGAGACTGATTCATGACTTCAGTAACAGATCCCCATCACTTTCCCGGCGGTGCCACTCCCAAGACTCAAACTGGAATTATGGATCAGAGTTACCCAATAAAGATGACTATGAAAATGGCGCTTTAGCAACTAGACAGAAGAAGATAGTACTACAGATTTTGACAATATTACAGGTTATGAAAGTAGGGATAGTTCAGAGATTAGAGTGGAACAAGATAAGCAAGGTATACAATAGTTTTCTAGCGTCCTATTAATACTCACAATCCACTGAGATTTAAGATTTTTGGACAGTCACGGTTCTGGTCAATGGATTGGGTCTATCAAGGATCGACAGCACATCAGGCGCGGTACTGGATCAGCTAGGCCCGTCACTGGGATTGCACAGGATCTGCCCTTCTTGTTTCTGGGGATTTCAAATCAGTGGGATAGCGAGTTCCTCAGGCAAGCCTTATGGTAGCAAGCCAGATAGGTTCAGGATGCATTCCCACACCACAGCGCTCCACCGGGTTGTGAGAATAAGTTTGAGGATTGAGGCCTTTCTGAAAATGGTTCAGCTACTGCTTGGCAAGATTCTTGGCATCTGGATCTGGAAGGATGTTAAAGGCTGGATGTTGAATGCTGGAACAAAGTGCTTCACTGGAATCAAAAGAGTCAGTCAGGGAGTGAGTCCCTATGTGTTGTCAGCTGTCTCGATTTATCCTTTCAAATGACACCACAAAATGGGTGTATGGTCTGGCTTAACTAAGCTAGCCCCTGTGAACTAGGATTGGATCAGGACCTCCTCTCCGCCTTGCATCTGAGTGATTGGATCAAGGACGGATGATGTCACATTTATGGTTTGGCTTTTATAGTCCTTAGAAACATCCCATAGCCACTAGTATCAAAATCGAATTTTGTCCTACATACATATTTATACATTGGTGACCTCTACAAAAATCAATAAATCTATAACTGGGGGGTTGTCCTACCCTCTATGATTCAAGAACATGCAAAAACATTTAAATGCAAACCGGTTTTAAACCCTTTTGGAAGCCCATCCTCATGGAGCAACCATCATTAGAAACAAACATTTGCTGCTAATGAACACATGTCACTTAGTTTTTGAAACTATCAGCTTTTTATTATTAATTCGCTGATGCTTTTTCTTTTGCAAAATATTTAAGTGTTATTATCTGAATAACAGTTCATAATAACCATAGTACTGAACAAACACATAATTACATCTAAAATACAGTGAAAAAACTGTTCATAGGTGTCCAAGGCATAAACAAAACGCTAGTACATTTCCCAAAAAACTTCCTAGTAAGTGAAGAAAACCATGTAGTTAAGTCCATAAAACACAGAATGTGAGTATAGTTAGAGGAGACGTTGATTGTAGGTCTCCTATGCCCGGCTATGGTCTGACCTCATATTTGGTCTACGTCTGGATAAGATGTTAGAGGTATAAGTGCAGCATTAGGAAAGGCCCATGGAATGCTGGGGCTGTGTGCTGCTGACGTTTCGCTGAAAAGATGTGTAAGCCTTCTTCTAGAGCAAAAAAAGTCAGGGAACTCACTGCTCGTGCTGGGAGTAGTAGGAGTGGATGAACAGGAAAGGTCTCATCGCTGGGCAGGAGTGGAAACTGGAGTCACCACTTTCGAGCAAGTAAATAGGAAGGATGCCAGATCACGGACGGGGGCCCTTTGGGGGGAGGCGTGGGCCCTCTGGCCCCTGGATCAAGGTCCGGCTGGGCAAGAGGTGTGTCGAACCTGAGGACAGTTACAGAGAAAGGGCCCAATGCTGGAGGAGGGCTAGAGGAAAGCAAAATTGCCTCAAGGCTAGTCATCAAGGCTGAATGACAGGCAAAAGTTCAGTAAAGCTCGCCCTGCAGGAGTCTGGGCAAGCTGGATCAGGACCGGCGTCTGAAAATGGCGCCTGTCAACAAAATCACACATAAAGATTCCATATTTTATGTGGTAGCTGTTCCTCAAAATCCTGCAGCTGTGGGATCTTGTTTCTCCTTTCTGCAGAATTTTGTCCATTTCGCCATGAACACATTTTCCAAACTTTCTGCAAATTTCCACAAATAAGTGTGTTTACCATAGAAATGTGTGTGTAAAGTTTAACAATTCTAGCATTAATACAGTTCACATAAAACCACATATACTGCCATTCCTTTCCAGAATATGTTACACAGTTCCACCGCCTCTTGAAACGTAAAGCCAAAAATTAGACTAACAAATCTGTCCTTTTATTATTTTTCACCACTTTGGATAACAAGTTATGAGTCTCTAAAAATGCTTAATTATTTATTCTTAGCAGAAAATGGTCCGCCTCTCGTCTCTCCATAGAGCAGCCCCCTCCTTTGGGGAATTCCTTCAAGGAGCAGTTTACGACCCCTTTGCACGCCCATTTCCTGGGCTGGAGGATCTGTCATTGTTCATTCTATGGCTGTAGACAAAAGTCTGGCCTAACCCACTATTATCATCTATCAGTGAGTTTCTGCAAAGTGGATTTTTCTCCCTTTGGGAGAAACCTGTTATTGCACTTCTTGCATGCCCAGCCAGGCTAATTTATTCTTAATTTCTTAAAATCCAGCAGAAACCAAACTTGTTGCACCAAATGCCATAGATAAATTACTTTCTTAGCTTTAAACCTGTGGGGTCAAAAACACAACTGAGATCTGTATTCCTTTTAGCAACAATCCTTTTATGTTTGCTAATCCGGCAGACTTTTAGTTTAGATCACTTTGAAGTTTCATCAGGAGAGCTCATCTGACAGGGCTGTCATTCACAGGTAGCCCAGTTTTTCTGAGAAAATGTTTTGCTCTTCACCTTTTAGGACCTTTTACATTCACAATGCTTCATTAGATTAACTGAATGTTAGCGCCAAGCAAGACTTTGAATGTTGAGAAGTGTTGTGTAAAGGCATTTTGGAGTTTTTAGCAACAAAGTAAATGTCATTTACAGGCAAATTTTGAGGTTTCACTTGCAAAGTGCTGCTTTTCCCTCTGCACTCTATGTGTGCTTGCCATGGAGCCCACTGGCACATGTTCTGCAGTGTGTGCTCTATTCCCCCACACATGCACCATGGGTGGCAGGTTGTGCATCCATCTTTTTGTGTGTTGAAGAACGCAGTTTTGGAGGTTTTTAGCGCGCACAAGAGTTTTACTGCCATTGTTGCTGTTTCTTGCACCATAACTTGCAGAGTGATGCCGCATAGTATAGCAGAGTGCGTCAATACATCCCACAGGGCTTAGGGATCGCGTGGGGGTACACTGGCATCATGGGATTTTTTTAATAGCCATCTGATAAAGCAAGCATCATAAGTGTTATTATTACATCGCTAGGCTGGTATTTTAGTGCTGACAGTTTAGCTATTGCTTACTGTTACCTGGTATTTTTTATTAGGTGTCTATGATAAAGAAAGCATGGTGTGCTATTATGTGGCTAGAAAGGCATTTTTGGGCATGTTTTCATATTGTGGCCTGGCCTTTTTAATGGCAAGGCCAACAGGGGTCTGTTCTCATGTGGGGATGCTGCCATATATTGGCAGAACCAGCTTGGACACGTTTTCTTATAGTTTCATTACTGGCATTATGCACAAAGAAAATATGAGGTTGGGCACCACTAAAATCTGCTGGCTTGGATACACGGACAACACGTTGTTAATACATTTCACCCCTAGAGTATTGCAAGCTCTGTTATCGCAGTTATTGAAGAATGCTAGTATTAACAGCTTTACAATTCATGTTGTAAAAATCAAAATCATGTCATTTGTACTGGACAGAAAAATACACAGAATAACATATAAATGGCACTTAGAAGGGAGACCCGTTGAACATGGGGCGGAATACAAATATGTTGGCGTAATAATAGATGAACATCTAACAGGCCGATTCATGTAATTCCTCTCAAAAGTGTCGCACGCGGCAGGCGCACAGCGTGCCCGTGCGAATGTCTGCGCCAGCCGCGTGCGATAAAATCAATTTCCGCGCACAGCGTATTCATGGATTCCCACCTCCATAAGCAGACGTGGCGCAGAGTGGCGCAGCGACCCTGCAGCAGCGCCAGTTACGCCCCCAAGAACGCCCTCGCGCAAGGAAAAGCCATCAAGATCGCAAAACCATCGCAAAGGGCTGCGCCAACCCTGTACCAGTGCGAGAAGTTTCACACGCGACCTGGCCTGGGGGAGCGTGTGCGTGTATTTCAGGGGTGCGCGAGAAGTATTACACGCGAATGGCCTGGGTGCGTGTATTTCAGGGGTGCGGGAGAAGTTCCACACGCGATTGGCCTGGGCGCGTGTATTTCAGGGGCTCGCGGGTGGTTTCACACGCGATCGGGCCTGGGGGAGCGTGTGCGTGTATTGAGAAGTTCCACACGCGATTGGCCTGGGCGCGTGTATTTCAGGGGTGCGCGAGAAGTTCCACGCGCGATTGGCCTAGGCGCATGTATTTCAGGGGCTCACGGGTGGTTTCACACGCGATCGGGCCTGGGGGAGCGTGTGCGTGTATTACAGGGGAGCGCGAGAAGTTCCACACGCGATTGGCCTGGGCGCGTGTATTTCAGGGGCTCGCGGGTGGTTCCACACGCGATCTGGCCTGGGGGAGCGTGTGCGTGTAATTCAGGGGTGCGCGAGAAGTTCCACACGCGATTGGCCTGGGCGCGTGTATTTCAGGGGCTCGCGGGTGGTTTCACACGCGATCGGGCCTGGGGGAGCGTGTGCGTGTATTACATGGGTGCGCGAGAAGTTCCACACGCGATTGGCCTGGGCGCGTGTAATTCAGGGGTGCGCGAGAAGTTCCACACGCGATTGGCCTGGGCGTGTGTATTTCAGGGGTGCGCAAGAAGTATTACACACGAATGGCCTGGGTGCGTGTATTTCAGGGGTGCGCGAGAAGTTCCACACGCGATTGGCCTGGGCGCGTGTATTTCAGGGGCTCGCGGGTGGTTTCACACACGATCGGGCCTGGGGGAGAGTGTGCGTGTATTACAGGGGTGCGCAAGAAGTTCCACACGCGATTGGCCTGGGCGCGTGTATTTCAGGGGCTCGCGGGTGGTTTCACATGCGATCGGGCCTGGGGGAGCGTGTGCGTGTATTTCAGGGGTGCGCGAGAATTTTCACACGCGATTCCAGCAGGGCACGTGTATTTCAGGGGTGCGCGAGAATTTTCGCACGCGATTCCAGCAGGGTACGTGTATTTCAGGGGTGCCGGGGAGTCCTACATGTGATTTGGCAGTGTGGGTCCTCCCAGGAGTCCCCTGTACACCCTCCACGGCCCCTGCAGGCAGCCCACACCACAGGGGACTACCCTGCATCCCTGGTCATGTCCCGCAGGCAGCCCACCCAACATGGGCATGCCCCCCAGCAAAGGCACATGTCTCCTTGCACTACTGATCACCAAGTCATGTCCCCTTGCACCCCCACCCCCAGCATTGCGGGGCACCTGCCAGCAGGCCCCCACTCATGTCCCACTCATGTCCCCCTGCACTCCCACCCCCAGCATTGCGGGGCACCTGCCAGCAGGGCCCCACTCATGTCCCACTCATGTCCCCCTGCACCCCCACCCCCCAGCATTGCGGGGCACCTGCCAGCAGGCCCCCACACATGTCCCCCAGCCAACATGTCATCACAATCTAGATCCCTGGCCCTTATGGTCAGCCTCCAAATGCAAAACACCCACTCGAGTACTGCATCCACCCACTTAGAAATGGCAATGACATGATAGAACCCCAATAGCAAGTTTGGAAATGAACACATGGCCCTCACATACACCCAATGGGTGTCAGTGAATCTCAAAACCCATATCAGGATATGCATGATACCAATGAGATGATACTCCACATTGAATTTTGATGAATAAAATGTATTAAAAACAGCACGAATGGAATAAAAAATAAACAAATGACAATGGGAATCAAAAACCAAAAGCAGCATGTCCGTAAAATAATGAAAAAACGACAAATCATAATGCAAAGGAAAGGTGTCCAAAGTCACAGTTCAAGAAAGAAAATCCAAGGTAAAACCAAAACCGAAAACCATTGCTCCATGGGTAAATCAACAAAAAAAAAAAAAAATCCAACAGTCAACTATATACAGATAAACAAACCAGGGTCCATGATCCCAACTGAAGAAATGAAACCTACATAAAAATACTACCTAATAAAATAAAACTATACAAAAATGTGGCCCATTGTCCAAAAGGTCCAAAATAAATAAAAAAGCAAAGGAAACCTAACACTAACTACATAACTATTTACAAGGGCAGCGGGCTAGTCCGACGGCTCACTGGTTGTTGTCATGGGCCAGGGCATCATCGAACTCCTGTTCAATGGCTTGGAGGCGGGCATGTTCCCTGGCCCCGAGGTCCCGCAGGGATAATGCAGTGTCCAGCTCCAACTCCCTGCGAAGACCCTCGAGGCATTCAGCCCGCCTCAGCGCCCTCCGCATGGAGTCCTCCGCCCTGACCATTGTGAGCCGTTCCTCCTCTGCCCGCTGCCGCTCCGCACCTATCTGCTGGCACAACCGCTCCCACACGGAAGCCACTCCCATTCCAGGGTTCTCCTGCCCTCCGGCCGATGCCTGCACCCCTGATGTTGATGGCCCCGAGCCATGATGCCTCCCACGTTGATCCTGCTGCTGCCTCCGACGCAACTGCCTGTGCCAGCACGACGGCATCCAGGCTGATGGAAACCACGGACGCCGTCGTGCACATGCCCTGCCCGATGATGCCGTCACATCCTCCATCTGCTGGGGTCCAGTTGCTGTGGTGTCCACCGCTGCTGGACCTCTGACTCCCGACTGTGGCAGGGATGGGATCCCCACTGAGCTGACTGCATTGGTCAGGGCAGGTCCACAGGGGGCCCTGGTGGCATCTGGGCCGGAAGACGGCAAGGAGAACGACTGGCGTATAGTCTCCACAGAGGAGGAGAGGGCCGCCAGATTGGCCGACACATGCAGGAAACCCCCGAACATGGACGATCCCAATTGGGCCACGTTGGCACGGTGCTCTTCGTGATGACGTGCGTGCTCCTCCTGGGAAGCACGCACCGCATCACGAATCACAGCCGTGCGCATCGCGACCCCAATCAGGACCTTCTCCATACGGCCAGGGGTCCCCTCGTCCGCAGGTGGAGGGGAGTCAGATGGCATGGACATCCCCTCTACCTGCGGACGGGCCTGGGACGGGGCATCCCTGCTGGTGCATGGTGGTGCACCCACAGGGTCAGGGACAGCGACATGCACAGGCCCCTCCACGGTGACCTGTGCTGCCTCCTGCACCTGCCCCTGGACTGCACCACTTGCACCAGCAGGGATGCCCCCACCAGGCCCCATGTGCGCCTCAGTGACGGCCTCCTCCTCCTCTGTGGAAACCACCAACCTGGATGGCTCCTCACCGTCTACCGCCGTAGCAGGCCCCTGTGGGGGCTCACCCACCCCTTCCGCTGCAGCCGTGGGGGCATCCCCGCCGCCTTGCTCCACAGCGCCGTCTCCGCCCTCTTCTTCACTAGCCGCTGCGTAGAGGGAGACATAGAACACAAGCATCAGGGTACTGTACAAAAGTACACTTCCATCATGTCACTCCACAACACATGTGTCAGTCCAGGCAAAACACACACAGTGACAGTCATGGTGCATGCCATGGACATTTCCATACATGTCCAATGGACTCTCGAAACATACAATGTAATGGTACTCGCATGCATCATGGGTCATGCCTATCACATGCACACACTTCACCTCAGTCACATCCATCTGGCCCCGTACACCCCAATCACAGTGCATACAAGGATGACTAGGCTGCATCAGTGAATCTGTAAATTGTCACAGACATGTGTCATGCATCCATGGCATTCACAAGTCACAGACACACAGGTCAGACACACAGACATGGATACCATATATGTACCTGGCATCAGCACCCATCCCTCACCCCCACCCATGTCCAGGAACAGAGACTGCCATGCTCTCATGTGTGCAATCTGCATAGGGCTCCCCATGTCGCATTTAAACACATGCAACAACCGTGCGGTTCACACATTACTGGTCGCACATGCATTACCATGATGTCCCTGCACACATACATGCGTACATGGCCTATGTCACACATGCAGGCAAGTATCAGACAACCAGCACACTGCAACATGCCCTTTCTCACACAGCAATGCTTGGCCACTTACCGCTCAACCCCAGACGGGTCTCCCTCTCAAGGACCTGGGCGTGGAGCGCTGGGTGTACGCGTTCCAGGACCCTCATCTGGATGGAACTCATTCGGCCCCGGCCCCCCTCCACGAGGCGCCGGGCCTTTATGAGGGTCCTGGACCTCAAGTCCTCCCAGCGCTTCTTGACCTTCTGGATGGTGCGGGTTGCCACCCCCTCCGCGTTGATGGCAACCACACAGTCGGCCCAGATCCTCTCCCGTCCTTCCTTGTTGGCGCGGGACGGTCCAAAGAGGGCATCATACTGCCCCAGGACTTGCTCCACCAGGACACCAACTTCGGTGGCAGTGAAGCTGGTGCCCCTCTGCCCCTCTGGCCGGGGGTTTGCCACTGGTGCCAGATGTTGATGTGCCCGACATGGCAACCCCAGGGGCAGGAGTGGGTGGGCAACTGGGTCCTGGGGCTGGGCTGTGGAGCGATGTTATCCGAGTCGGGAGTCTTCTGTTCCAGCAGGGGTGGACACAGCAACTGGACCCCTGCAGATGGCTGATGTGCAGGCACCAAATGGCAGGGCACGGTGGCAGCAGGCAGGCAGGCAGCAGCAGATGGCACGTGGGAGGCTGCTCGGGGCACTGGGGGGCAGTGATTCGGCCTTCTGGGCAAGAGCGTGGTCTTCCGTGTGTTTTCGCGATGCCGGCTTGATACGGAGTGATTTGGCACGTGAAAATCCTGCACGTCAGCGTGAAATTCGAGGAAAGGGCCTTAGCGCGTAAGCGCGTCAGCACGCGTACGCGATTTCATTGGACCAAAGGCCCTTACAGCTTAAGCGCGTCTGTGGCGTTTCGCGCACGGGCATTGCCCTGGCAGGGCTTGAAGATCCATTGTACGTGCTTTTCGTGCGGTGCGTGTGTTTTCCATCCGTTGGGGTTCACACGCTATTACTTCACAGCGGGTGTTGGCTACGCGTTCTTCTACACGCAAGGCAGACGGTGAGTGGTAACCCGCTCCCCCCCAGGCCCGATCGCGTAAAAAACTTCACGCAAACCCCTGGAATACACGTGGCACGCTCCCCCAGGCCCGATCGCGTGTGAAAACACCCGCGAGCCCCTGGAATACACGTACCCCGCTCCCCCAGGCCCGATCGCGTGTGAAAACACCCGCGACCCCCTGAAATACACGCGCCCAGGCCAATCGCGTGTGAGAAGCTTCTCGCGCACCCCTGAAATACACGCGCCCAGGCCAATCGCGTGTGGAACTTCACGCGCACCCCTGAAATACACGCACACGCTCCCCCAGGCCCGATCGCGTGTGAAAACACCCACGAGCCCCTGGAATACATGTACCCCGCTCCCCCAGGCCCGATCGCGTGTGAAAACACCCGCGACCTTCTGAAATACACGCGCCCAGGCCAATCGCGTGTGAGAAGCTTCTCGCGCACCCCTGAAATACACGCGCCCAGGCCAATCGCGTGTGAAACTTCACGTGCACCCCTGAAATACACGCACACGCTCCCCCAGGCCAGATTGCGTGTAAAACTTTGCGCGCACCCCTGAAATACACGCACACGCTCCCCCAGGCCCGATCGCATGTAAAAACACCCGTAAGCCCCTGGAATACACGTACCCCGCTCCCCCAGGCCCGATCGCGTGTGAAAACACCCGCAAGCCCCTGAAATACACGCGCCCAGGCCAATCGCGTGTGAGAAGCTTCTCGCGCACCCCTGAAATACACGCACCCAGGCCAATCGCGTGTGGAACTTCACGCGCACCCCTGAAATACACGCACACGCTCCCCCAGGCCCGATCGCATGTGGGCCTTCTCGCGCGTGTAGGACTTTGGCGCACATTTTTTTCCTGCGCAGGGACGCTACCGCCTGCTTTCGTGTGGCGGACATGTATGGGCCTGTGCGCGTCTTTGGCCCTGCGCTGTTTTTCCCTATTCGATTCCATGAATACGTGTTGTAGGCGAGCGTGTGGGCGTTCTGCGCACTTGCCTCCTGTACTTCCCCCGTGACGCCCACATTTTCACGAGTTGTTCCCCATTCTGCATGTGACGCCCCGTGTTACGCCTACTTTTGTTATGTGCGCTGCGCTATGTGCGAATTCGCTGTGGCTTTATCGCACAGCGTTCGTTGACCTGTGCGCCAGCGTGCGCCAGCGTGCGCCGCGCACTTTCTCAGCATTTCGCGCGTGCACAGACTTCCATGAATTGATGTGCGATGTTTTCTGTGCGATAATCGCACTTGCACTGCGATTTTCGCTGTTTCTCTGCGAATCGCACATTTTCGCACGCGTGCGCCATTTTTTCGGCGCACGTTGATTCCATGAATCGGCCTGTTAATTGGAATGTGCACATTGACAGTCTGGATGTGGAGATATGGCAACAGGTTGGAGCTATCGAATGCTTTGCGAAGGCACACTCTGGTTTCTCCGTTACCTCACTTAAACCATCTTCATATCCAAAATAGTCTCAAAAAAGTTGTACGGTATAGAAATCTGGGGTAAACCAAGAATCAGAGATCAATCCAAATTGGAAGCCCATTGCTGCAAATCTCTACTGAATCTCTCCAATAGAACTCCTGTAGAATTCCTCATGAGCAAATGGTGCATTCGCTTGATACAGTCCCTCAGGACCGCCTCAAGCAAGTGTTCATTTTATACTGGCATATAATGTGGGCAAAGGCATCATGCAAAGGCATTGGAAATGCTTGACTGCACTGTTGGTGACTTGCATCTATTTGTGTTTTCGTGAATTGCAATAGTTCTTGCTTTCACCCAAGTTTTCGCTTGAAGTGTGCTGTAAGATACCCAATTTTACCCCCATTATTCAAAACGTTTTTTTGGCGCAAGAACCTCCCCCAAACACCTGTTGCTTGGCTCCAGCTCCCCCACTAGACTTATCTGCTCTGGCATATTTGTTGGCAATATTTACACCCCTACAATCAAAAAAATGTATTAGCCGCCACTGATTGGTGCCGACAGAAGTTGGGATACCTATTGGAACCAAGAAAGCCACAAGAAGCACAGAATCCATTGGGACCCGATATAATTACTGGAGCCATGTTCAAACATTCCTGTCTCTGTGGCTACAGCAGAGCCATCTTTTGGTAAATTCCAACTGATAAAACATTACCTTACATCGCCAATGTCAAGAAAGAAGCTATACCTTGTGACATTGATTTCTGAGAAAAAGTATCATAAAGTCATTAACAAACTAAAGAACTCAAAGCCTAAAATTGTGGTACTTAAACATTTTCATACCGAGCCCCAAAGGAAATTCGGGGGGCCCTAGACTCTAAAACTATAGGCAGATTTTCTACTGCTTATATTTTCTATTAAATGCAGTCTCCTTAATCCTTTTTTTATATTAAAACCAGTCATCTTAGTTCCCTTTTAAACAGTCCAGGATCCTCATCTCCCCCTGGACTCCCTTTGGGGGACAAGCCCAGAGGATGGAAGTGCCATATAAATCATTGGTACGAAGTACCACTGTGATGCTGGAAATGCATCAGAGGGACAGGGCCTCTGAATCCTTGTCCTTTACTGCTTTTTATCGTGTGTTCTGTCATGTTTTCTGCCCAGGAGTCCATGTGGGACTCCTGGCAGTGCAGCTCTCTCTTTTGGTTTGGTGAACAGACCCATGGGATACCCTTATGGCACCCATGGGTAGGGGTACAACCCTGTGCCCCTAGTGTATGTTTTTGGGCACCTGTGGGTGGCCCACAGAGCAGGGTATGGGCTGGTGGCAGCTCCATGCTGAATTTGACAGGTGCTCTGGGTGTCCTCCATTTTGGGATACCCAGGCCCTGCCATTGGGATCAGTTGATTCCTGATAGGAAACAAGATGGCCCCTGTGGCTTCTTGCTTTCTATTGCCTGTTACCTTGTTTCCCAAAGTCCTGGGAAGCCCTGACTCTGTCCCTTCCCCCTGACTGGCTGTTGGGTGGAAGTTCCATATATGGTGTTGTTGTGAAGGCCCAGCTAGACTGACTGGAGCCTTCCCAGTGACTGTATGTTGTGGGTACCTCCTGTGGGTGGGACCTGGGTGAATGGAGTGTGTGACCAATATACACTCCTTGTTGTGGTTGTCTGGTTTCTGGCATGAGAGACAAAGACTGAGACAGCCCTGCCCGAAACTGGCCTGAATGCAGTGTGTAGTGTTGAATGGCTGGGTACTTGTCCCAATCCACATTCCTTGTTGTGAGTGTCTGAAAGGGAGGAGTGTGGCCTGAATGCACTGTGTGCCTGATTGGCTGACTGACTGCATGAATGCCCTTCTGTATGATTGGCTGCTGAGTGTGTGCCAGCAGTGTGGATGAGAGACAGAATAGTATATCTGGGGACCTCTCACCACTGGTAAAGTGTTCAGGGAATGTTCAGAAGCGTTCAGAAGCGTTCTGGAGCGGAGTCTCCACTCTAAGAGTAACTAGAACTGCTGATCCTCGACGTCCAGCTGGAAGAAGAAGACTTGCTGTTGCATTTGCTTCGACCGATCCGAAGGCTGCCGAAATCGTCGAAGACTGACCCAAGAGAGGACCTGGTAAGGCGCCCTCTTCCCGTGCTCCGAGGGACCATCGAGCACCGCTCCATCTTCGCCGAAGCGCCCTGGAAGACAGACCCTCGAAAGGCTGTCGACCCGAGACGGGTCCGCCGAGGAGATCGAAGTGAAGCACCCAGACATCGCCGCCGTCGAAGTCCATTGCCGTCGACCAGGGTTCGCAGGTTTGTGTAACCGCTGGAGGCCCGTCGAAGTTGTGTTGCCCAGCCGTAGGAATCACTTGACGCCGTGCCGCCGACGACCGGAGCCGTCCGCTCCTTTGCCTAAGAACATTTGAATCAAAGGACTCCCTCGTCCGCACCGTCGACTACTTTATCCTGCCGGAGAAAGTCAAGGACGACCAACGCGCCAAGGAGAAATCTGCCGGTGGGTTTCCCGCCACCCAAAGACCACAAAGACTCGAACGACTCGACGCCCTTGCTGGGCCTCCGTCTCCACAATCTTTGCGGTCCAGAACTATTGTCACCGAGGTGCCCCGCACGCCTCTGCCTTGCAGGACGCCGACGCTCCGACGCCGACGAGCACCGCTCGGACGAAGCTGCCGCCTCATCGACGCCGTTCTAACCTGTTTGTCGACGGACGTTCGACGCCCCGTGTCTCCCGCTTGAAAGGGAAGGCATTCAAGAAGGGCCGTCGATTCCCCGTCGCCGAACACCGAGTTCCTCGACGCTTCTCGACGCCTCTCGATGATCCGTGACTCCCGCTTGAAAGGGGGTCGCTCAAGAAGGATCTGTCGACGCCTCTTCGAAGAACTCGACTCCACCAGGTACATTGGGGGGGTAAAAACATTATAGGAGAGAATAAGACTTGCAGAACAATATATGGACTGGGCTTGTGCTATATCTTTATTTTACAGGTTGCCCAGGTGGGGGGATCTCCACACAGAACTGTGTCTAGTGGTAGGGGCCAGTATTCTGCCTATTGCTCAACCATCTTATTTTCTCTCCTCTCTCTATTGTTGGTTTCACTCTATTGATCTGTGTGACATTGTTACAGTATTGTTGATGCACTTTAATGAGATCTAATACAAAGGGTGGTACCACTTTAGAATTGTATATATTTGCCATTGTTGATTTTCCTAAGTACAAAGGGAGTTATTATGATAAGTGTACATAACCTTGAATATTGATTATATAAAGACTGTGTTCTAACCAATACAGTGTGCGGACATTCCTTTGTGGGGGCTTGGGGACTACACTGTACTTAAGAACCAGCCTGCATCACCTCCTGAGAAGCTAGGCCTTGATTGCTCGTCCATTGCTACCGTAATAGAGAATCTTGGCTGGGGTCTTCTGTGCCTCTCTTCTACCATATAGAGAGCAGAAGTACAGACACCCCCTACCGGTCTTCTTTCACAACCACTAGTTCATTTAATTTTTAAAGTGTGTACAATTAGTTCAAATGGTCAGGAAAAGCGTCCTGGAGGGATTTTTTTGTCCGAGGAAAATATAGAACCAGCTGGGCTCAGAGGATCAAACACCACCCAAGTCTCAACCCCTGCGAGGCACACAGGCAGCGCCCATGACTCAGAAAGCAACACTGCATCCAACTCGCCAACACGTATCTTTTGATCAGCAGCGCCTTCCTAATGCAAGATGGGTCATTTCCAACTGCAAGGCCTCGCATAGCACCTCCCACCTTGCACATCTGGGACAGCTAAATAGAGCAACACATCAAAGCATCCTTTCAAAGAGTTGTTCATATTAATCACGACTACTCTACTCTATTTCCATGCACAGTCATATGGGGAGTGACCAAATATGGCAATTTCTATTTTCAAATCCTCGTCCAGCTGTACAGATAGCTATAGTTCAATACTTACAAATGATCTTGCCTGTTTTTAAAGACTGTTAATATTGCGATCAGATTTCTTTTGTGTTCGTTGTGCAATGGCTTTTTATGTATTCTTAATTGAGGTGTTAATTTAAATTTTTCTTTTTTAAATGAAGTATCTTTTTACTAGTTTTTTAGGATTTATGTATCCACATTGTAATTTTGTACAAACACGATTGTAACATGAATGAGATTCGAGAAGACATTTGAAAAGCTGTATTCAACTAAACAAATAAAAAATAAATTATCACGACTACTAGGTTAACATGCAAAAAAAGTGTGCTCTTATGTGGCATGTCAAAGGTTCTTTGCAGGTTGCTATAAGGATTTATATGTTGTCATGTGGCTTTCCTGTGCAATTTGTGTATTTTGCAAGCAAACTCTATAAGGTAACAGTATTGCAGGCTTGGACATTCAAAACTGAAATAGGTGCACCATATAAAGCTTGGATGGTATCATAAGTGTGCAGTAAAGTGCCTAAATTGCAGAGTGGTTTAATACCCCTGATTCAGTGTTTCACCAAAGTGTGTGATCCTGGGCAAATAATGTAAGCTCACTCTGACTTAACTACACAAACTAAAATGGGGCGTCCCCTGCTGGGGTCAAGGTGTTTCCCGGTGTGCCGCGCCTCCTGTGGTGGTGTTCCCCGACTCGGGTGGGCCCGCGGTGACGGTCCTGGAACAGGTAAGCGCTGCCCCGTACATCCTCACATTGCCCCACAGAAGAATGAGGGAATGTCTTTCATATGTCCTATTATGCTGTGTTTTTGCATCTTTTATGCACACCGTCTGCCATGTTCACGCTTTCTAGGAGCTTCAAGATCTGCAAGAGATAGGGTAGGGGGCTAATAGACTAGCAGGGGGGCGAGAGCATGATGGGTTTGTTACATCATGGATGTGTGCAGATCTGAATAGATAGGGCTTTCAGTTCATTGTAAGATGTAGATGTGTTGTGATCTGTCTGTACCAGGGGTTAATGTGTGCTCCATGTTGCTATGGTATTGGTTTGTGTGTTATACGTGAGCCTGTTAAAGAGCTGCTAAAGAGCTGCTTAAAAGGAGTGTGGGGGGTTAACTCTGGGTGTATCTGGGGTGGGTTCGTTTGCTGTTTAGGAAACCTGAGAGCAGACATGTGCCTTTGTATGGTGTATGTTCCATTGTGTAACCTGTGTTTTAGGGTTGGAGGTAGAATGATTTTTTAAGTGGTTATTAATACCACATCTTTCTCCAATTAATGCTGAATTTGACTGCATGGACACACCAATGCAAGAGTGCACTTTAAGCAGCAACAGCACACAGAACATTGAAATGAATCCAGTTGTTTTTGCCAGAGGTTCAACAGGGAGCCAAACACCAAAAGAGAGCGACTCACCAGACCAGCCAAAGAGCAGAAGAGTGATAGTCCAGAGCACTTCGGTCCTGTTTAAACAAGAAGTGTCTTATTTAAACAAACTCAACAGTGGTATCTTGCATGTAGGCATATCGTAGGCATTCACGCGAAATGCTGAGAAAATCACACCAATTTCCAGCTATTGCCATCTTTTGGCCAGGCAATACTGTTATGGCAGTGCCTGGCAAATGTCTATGCCAGGCCTACAGAAATGCCAACAGGGTTGCTTTTGCCAATGCTTTCATTGATTTGAAGAGACTGCAGCCAGGTGTTTACTGGCAACTACAAAGTGTATTGACTTTAACGTAGCAGCATGCCTTAAGTTTTGCATTTCTGTTTTACTCACTTACCAGTGTGTATACATCAAAGTATTTATTAAGAGAAAATAATACAGTAATAATTTAAAATGAACATTAACGTGTCACCTGTCATAGCTGCATTAACTTCCTGTACAGTGTATTTCGGGAAATGACACTTTTATCTAATGACACTGTTTACAGCCCCATGCAGTTCAAATGTCATGGCAACCAAAGACTGTTTAGGCTAATTTTGTGACTGTGTGTTTTAGTGTAACTGATCAACAGATTACACTAATAGACATGCTCTAAAGAGTTGTTTATTTATTTATTTATTCGTATTTTTAAAGCGCACGCTCAGCCCGTGGGCATCGTGGCGCTGTTACATATAAGCATTTGGCTGGTTACAGAAGGAAGATTGTTAAGTTTACAGGCATTTTGATTTGCGGCATCATGTTTTAGATAAAATACGTTTACAAGGCATTTAGATTAACAGTATCATGTTTTAGTTGCATACATAAGACATCAGGGAATATGTGTTGTTCATGTCGGATGGGGGGGTGGATATGTGTCAAACAGTATCTTGCTTAACTTGCAATCACAGTTGGATCACTGGTATATATTCATGAATACAGTGTGTTGATAGTTGTCAGTGACAAATCTAGTGACATTTGCTTTCTATTATTCCAAGAAATGTCAAATCCAGCCACAAATAAACAAGAGCTAATGTAGTTTGAAAACCAAAAGCCAAGCCCCGCCTGGCCCTGTCATGCCCCTCCAGTGGCGTAACACAAGCTCTGGGGGCCCCCTGCAAGCCATGCTGAGGGCCCCCCCGCAACTCTGCAACAAATCACGAGTCGCACCATACTTTGGGCCACCTTAGATTACCACGCTTGCGCAATACACAAAAACGTGTTGCTTAAGGAGTATGCCACACACTGTACTAGGAGAAAGATATAAATATGTGTTTTAATGCAATATACAGCACACTTTCTGAGAAAATTTTACTAAAAAGCCACAGTGTTTGCTATTGTTGTGTAGGGTAACAGCAATCCAAAACATGTAAGTCACCAACAGTGCACATGAACATTAATGCTTTGCTATTACAAATGCCATGGCACAATGAAAACATGTCCAACTGGCTGCACAATGTAGACCAGTGTAGACACATAATAACATTACAGTAAAGCATGCCAGGCCACATTAAGACATACCTAGACTGGTTGCACCAAAATATCAGTCGAAGCAATAAGACTCATCAAGAAGAGAGCACACATTCAAGCCTGAGTCTCTGCAGCCTCTAACAACACAGCCAAACTCTTATCTGCAAGGAACTGGCCAATTCTGTTACGGTTTCTACCTCTCCTGTTCCCTCAACAGGCCCTCTGTACGGCTTTGGCCTCTCGCTTCTCCGCTAAAACTCAGGACATCCTGTCCACTATCTCCTCTTCCTCTCCCTCTTCCTCTCTCGGCCCCCTTTGGCCATCTCTTCCTCTCCTCCTCCTTTCTCCTCTTTCTCTCTAACACCTGACAAGGTTTCTAGACAAGTCCCATCTATGGAAGTGTTGTTGAAACAGGTGCTCGCCTGCTCCTCCAGAACCATTCAGGACCACATTGAGACCCTTGATCCAGCCTTTGCCGATTTCTGTAATCATTCTTTGGCCACTGGAACTTTCCCCTCTCCCAAATTCTTAGAAAAGCTGGCCAACTTCCAGCTTACTCTCCACACTGAATTTGTTGGTTGTCTCCATGACCATCAGTCTGGCTTAGCAGCTGCCAGAGGCATGGAAACTGCTCTCCAGCATTACTTCTGTCCTCGTCATCCTGGAACTTTCCTCTGCTTTCGACTTGGTCAACCACACCATCCTGATCAATTGACTCTGTGAGAACCTGGGCATCATGGATGAGGCCCTGGAGTGGCTGACCTCCTTCCTCTTGGATAGCCCATCCCAGGTCCAACTTTGTCCCTTACACTCCGCCACCTCTCTTTACATGTGGCGTTCTTCAGGGCTCTATCCTCTCACCCTGGTTTTTCAACCTCTACCTGGCCCCTTTGACCCACCTGATCTCTACATTCTCCTCTAACTTACAGTTTTATGCCGATGACACTCAGCTTTCCTTCAAGCTCCCCTCAGCCTACTCTCCTCTCTCGCTCATTCCTGGTGTCATCTTCAACTCCACTCTCTCTTTCTCTCCTCACATCTCGGACTTCGCCAAGAGGTCCCACTACCAGCTGCACCTCCTCAAAGGGACTCTTCCATTTCTCACTTCCCCCCAGAAGCTCACTGTCTCCAGAGCTCTTGTTCTCTCTCTAGTCTGGACTACTGCAACAGCCACTTTCTCAATCTGCCTTCCTCTACTCTCCACCCTCTGCAACTAATCCAGAACAGGACTGCGAGACTTATCCTTGGCCTCAAGCCCAAGGACTGTGTCTCTCCAGCCATGAAATCTCTCCACTGTCCCTCGGTTGCTGCAAGGATCAAGTTCAAGACCCTTTTCATTGTCCACAAGGCTTTCTGGGGCTGGGATCCGCACTACATCAACGCTATCTTCCAAAATACCTTCCTTCTAGAGCCCTAAGGGTTATATGCTTCTCCAGGCAGAGAGTGGGGGGTAGATCCTTCTCCCGTGCAGATGCCTCCCTCTGAAATGGCCTCCCTGACCCTGCCAAACTTGAGCCGGACCTCCTGAGGTTCCGGAAGCAGCTAAAAAAGTTCCTCTTCTCGTATGCTTTCTCTCTCTCCCTCCCCTGATGAACTACCTGACCTACCTGTCCGCTGTACCAACTGGTTGCTTGGCTACCCTCTGTCTCACTGAGTGCAGGCTCTTTCTTGATCAATCACCCTTGCACTGCCTCCAGGCCTGTCACGCAGTTAGGGGCTGTAACTGTAACCCTACAGTCCCTTGTTCTCCTTGCACTACCCAGAGCGGTGCTGCCCTGGCGGCACTTACTCAGAGCATTGCTGCCCTGTTTTCCCCTCCCCTCTCCCTTGCACTTCCCCCCTCCCTTTCCCCTTGCACTTCTCGTTCTCGCACTTGCACGATCTGAATGACACAAGGCTTAGTAAGATAATTTGTCTTGTCCTCCCTCAGTTTTCCTTCTCTTGTCTTGTTGTGCCTAAAAACACTTCTATACAGGTGCGTTATATATGACTTATCATATCATAACATATCATTTTATCACAGATGCCCAGAAAAATATACAGTGCCGCAGTAAGAAACGGCTAGACTGGCAGAACCCAAATGCCTGTCTAGCCAGGTAATTACACTTAGCAGGACTGCTTTATCAGAAATGCCCAAACTGAGTCATACCAAACTGAGGAATGACTAGACTGGCTGCACCAAAATGCCTCTCTTGCGACTAATACCACATATCATGCCTGCTTAGCATGGACATGGACGACCATTATGATTTATTGCACAACCCCAACCCCCCCACACATCCCTGCTCCCTCCCATCCCCTACCCCAACCTCTAAAATCAGCTCATTGGCCCAGAATTACCTCAGTCTCTCTTCCTTGTCCCAGTGCTTACGTATGAGGCTCCTTGCCTCACTGGTAAGTACTGGAGGAAGAGTGGGACTAGGAGTAATGAAGATTACAGGTAGCTAAGTCAGGCATTACCTTCATGTACCTCTACCTTATCCCAGTACTTGTGTATGAGTCATAGTGCCTCATACACAAGTACTGGCTCATACACAAGTACTGGGATGAGGAAGAATAGGGATAGGTGTAAAGAAGATTACCAATAATTAATCAAGGCATTAAACACAAGTAGTGGTGCAACACCATTGAGCTGACTGGGATGCAGCAATCCCCCCCCCGCCCCCACTGAAATTGTGGGCTATGTTAACTTGACCTGGCTGACCTACAGAGCAGTTGCCGGCCAGAAAAGGACACAGATGTTAAACTGCACCTGGGTTTTGCCGTTAACAAGGGCCCGGCCCAGCAATTAGTAATGTACAGCATTTCATTGTATGTACCTGCATTCAAATGCCACATTTTTTAAGTAATTGAAATTGTGATGTGGGTTTAGTACTTGCATTGCATGGGAGTGATTGGAAGGTTAGAGCGGAAACAGGAGACCAGTCGTTCTCACAGCAGCCCATAAGTGGGTGCTTTCAGACATAAAGGAGAGAGATAACTGCTTGTAACATTGAAGCTGCACTAGAATAGTCTCATTAAAATGCGTAAAGAAGTTAGATGCCCCCACACAAATAAGTTTGCTCCTCCCCACCACACATGACGTTAGCACTTCTCCCAACATTTGAAAAGTTAGCCCCCCTGAAATGTAGGTTTTGTTGCGCCCCTGAACACAAGCACACACACCATTCATCATATTTACACACGCACAACCTGCCATCCATATATTTAAGAATGCACTCTTTCACCATACAGGCACACCCAGGCAGCCACCCATACATTTAAGTGTGCACCCTTTCACCATACAGGCACATCCAGGCAGCCACCCATACATTTAAGTGTGTATCCTTTCACCGTACACGCACACCCAGCCACCCATACATTTGTGTGCACCCTTTCACCATACCCTCACACAGTCACATATACATTTTTAAGTGTGGACACTTTCACCATTCAGGCACACCCAAGCAGCCACCCATACATTTAATTGTGCATTCTTTCACCGTACATGCACACATGCATACTCAGCCACCCATACATTTGTGTGCACTCTTTCACCATACACTTACACACGGACACACCATGGGTTGAGGGAAGCCATAATACTTCAAAAATACATTGGGCCTCATTAGGACCCTGGCGGTGACGGTATGAATGGTGCCGGTAAGGCACCGGCACCGTTCATACCGTACCACCGCATTACGAGTTCTGTTCACGGTTCCCGACAGCCCGCCAGCCCGCCAATTCTTACCTGGCGGGCGGTGCGGCACCCACAAGCATAACTCATAATTGCACCGGCACCGTTATCAACGGTGCTGGCGCAACCATGCTCAGATCGGGAGCCTGGCAATACGGCCACCCGGGAATGGGCAATTATCGGCCCATTCATCTCATAATGGGCCGGTATTGCCCAATCGCGAGAGGCGGTGCCATAGCAAGCATGGAGGTAGCCGTGCCTGCCATACAGGCACGGCTACCGCCATGCTCGTAATGAAGCCCATTGTTTCTTTTTGAAGTCACTCTGAAAGAAATTATTTTCCGTTAAGGACTGAACCATAACGGAAATAATTTCTTTAGAAATGCAGAGTGAATTCAAAAAGAAAATGTAATTCCAAGTAGGGGCCCCTTCAAGAACATGTGGTCGCGGGGCCCCCCGCACTGCAGGGAGTGCGGGGGCCCCTGTGCACCAGTGCCTCCCCCTGCCTTTTCCCTACTACTCCCCCAACCGCTATCGCCATCCCACTCTCGCCTTTTTGTATGCAGCCAGAGTACTGCTGGTTCCTTTTTTCCACTTCCACCACTGGACCAGCCCGCCAGTGTGAAGACCACTGACCTAAAGGAATACATGAAACCTTCATGTACTGTTGCAAGTGTGATTTTGTCAGCTGGGAGGTGGGAGTTCCACTCAATGGCAGGGAGCGTCAAAGTCTGAGAGAGCTCCTAGGCTGGCCTGGCGCCTCCGCAGAATGATCGGTAATGGCAAACAGCCCAGGGAGCTCCAATATCTGATAATTACACAACAACATCAGAAGAAGAAAGTAAAAGAAGTAACAATGACGCTGACTGGTCTTTTGCCATTTTCTACAAAATGTTCACTCTGATAAGGATAACTATGCAAACACACACTGAAATGAGCTAAAGCCATTGTCACTGGCAACAGAGTGCGCGCCTTGTCACTAATTCTTAAACATTGTTCCAGGAGTCGCGTGCTCAAAAGGGTGCAGCACCAGGGCCATCATGCCTTACAATGGAGAGCCATACACATGGCTTTCCCACTCCCCCCATCAAGGGGAAGATCTGTGCTATGGAGGGAGTTGTTTCCAGCCACCCGCAAGAAAAATTAAATGCGAAAAATACAAGTAGTAGAATCATTAGAGACACCATAGTCAATTAACCTGCTACACCTGAAAAGGAAATCAAGACACGCCTGAAAAAGTAAAGAAACACAGCCTCCCGGAAGATTGATGGAGTCATGAAAACGTGCGTTTGGAGGAGAAGCTAATGCAGGTACACTTGACTGGCAACAGAGTGCGCGTCTTGTCACTAATTCTTAAACAATGTTTTAACACAGCCAAATCTTGAAAAAGGTGTCGATCTCCGAAGAACAAGTTGCTTACCTGTAGAAGTCATACTGTTCCACCACAGGGTAATACTCTCGAATGTATGCCTCGCTCTGTGTGACAAAATGGCTTGCGTTGGATAAAATGTGCTGGACCGGGCTCACTTTGGAAAAGTTGGAGATGTTTCCACCAATGGAGTCCAAGACATTTTTGATATCTGTAAAAAGGAAGTGGCCGACAGATTTAGACAGCGGATGAAGTAGGCGGCTGATGACGCATGTGGGATCTGGACAGATGAATCAAACATTTAGGGTGCCGATGACACAAAATGGCGACAGAGAGACACTGCAAATACAACACACACAGCACAGTGAACTGGTCACTCTCCGCACAGCAAGGAAGGAGGTTTGACACATACTGGCCAGAATGATAATGAACACGTGCTGATAAAAAGTCAGACATTCCTGGTCCCATAGATGGTTTTCATAGATCTGATGAGAATTGTCATCATGCCTCAGCTTTCCTTCAGGGCTAGGAATGTGTGCTATTCTGTCTGGACCTGCCTGACACTGCTCAAGTCGGGACATACTTTTTAAGTAGCTGGAAGGGCATTTTGAAGCTTCCCTGCATCCCGACTGTCGATCACCAAATGAAACACCACGGGCCATAGGATCGAAAGATTGCCCTCCATTTAGAACATTTGCTGCTGATAGAAAAGGGAATGGAGCAAACAGGATTTGCCCCAATCCATACTTTCTGAAACATGTTTTAGCAGGGCAAACATGAAGCACGCTTTCTTTTTTACTGTTTGCTGCATAACATAAAAAGAAAAGTAGTAAACACATGAGTTCTCCCGTATTCAGAAAACGTAATAGAAAAAAACGCCCAAATCCCCTCACACCACCAATCCACCCCCGCCCCCAGCCCCAAATCGGACGTTTTTAGATAATCTGGATGGGGACAATTCCTGTTTCCTCCATTCCCTAACAGACAAGTAACAAAAAGTATTTGCTACATTTTTAGCACTGGTTAAAATGTTAGATAATATGGCCTCGGGTTTATTTCTGGGATATGTTGTTCTGAAGGCTTCATTTTTAGAGTGATTTAAATAAATATATAATCCGCCATGTATTACATATGCACAAGTGTAATGAACACTGTGCAAAGCAAGACACTCTAATCACCTGACACGAATAGAGATGCTACATTTCCGGGGGGGAAGAGGGGGGGAGGGGTGCACTGGCACATTTTAAATGATGAAAACAAAAACATCTACAGTTCAAGAAATGTGACTTTTCTGGCATCTGAGGCAAATGAAAGACACAGTATGTCACAGACATGTTCTACATACTGCGTGCACCTTTGCCAAACTTACAGGGAAGAGCTGCTTAGAAATGCAAGCGAGGTCCACAAACAGGGATAAAAACATAGAAGAGATTAGTAGTCAACAAAGGGTACGCCAGGTGCCCTAACCTGGCGATGACAGTCCAGCATTATTTTCTCAATTAGAAAGAAAAAACATGCATGCATGCATTGTTAAAATGGTGTTATGTGATATTTCGAATAACACTTTTCATTAATTATCTTTCTCTTAAAACTGAGAAGGAAACAGTAAGCCTCATTACAAGTTTGGCGGTAAATCCACCGGGATAACACCAAACGGAATTACCGTTACCGCCACTTGTTCTGGCGAATTTAGCTCTGGATTACACGTGGTGGTAGCCTGTAGATTTTGGTGGAATTACAGCTGGAGGTAAATTCTGATGGTTTTGCTCCTTTTTGGCGGGAAAATCCTCACAGTCAAACCTGCAGTACGGCAGTGCGGTAAAATGGCAGTAAATGAATTACCACCACATTACTGCCGATGTTTTACCGCACCGCCGTACTTGTAATGAGCCTCTGTGTCCACACAACACTTAACATTTAATATCTCAATTCAAGAAAAGAACAGGCTGATTTTACTTGTCAGGGAAACTCAAATTATAGAAAAATAAACCGAATAATGAAGTCCCAGATACAGGCTTTTAATTCAGCTTGGATCAAGTGCTAACCAGTTACCTCATAGTGCTGAAATGCAACGGAATTGCCCACGAATATAACGTCTCTTATTATGATTTGTTTGTTTGTTTGTTTGTTTATTTATTTCTAATGCGCTCCAGACCCGTGGGTAGAAGGGCGCAGCAGGTAGGATAATGCGAAACGTACAAAGTTACAAAATATACAGGGTATAGAGCTTACAAGTTACATTCAAAAGGTTCTAATCCATGCGGGATTCTCCGTTTTTGGCATCTCACAACTGACATTGTTGCAACAGCCTTATCAGTGAACTGCACTCAAAATCTATCTCCTTGCACTGAAATGTTGATGGGTTCCAACACAAACCCCATTCTAACAGTGGTTTATGTTTCTTATCGCAGGTGATCAATTAAAGCTCTTGACGATCGAACATAAGGGTTTCCATGGAAAAGATCTCGTCTGTTTTAAGTACAAGTTGACCCTTGTAAACTATGTTAGACTCATATCAAAGGAAAACATGAGTTAGCATTGCCAACAATTTTGCATTTTAGTATCTTTTGTAAGTTTTAATGTTTGAGAAAGTGAAAATTGTGGGAAGGTGACCTTATTTTGTTTGGTAACATTTGGTATTTCTGGGGTGATATGTGATTTGGATGTAATGTTCTATTTTCAACCCTCTATTTCTTGCTGTGGTCGGGTGCATCAGAAATCAATTTACAACAGTTCTTAAAAGGCACAACTGCTGCTTCAGGTAAGTAATGACTTTCTTTTGGAGCATACATCTGTCATAGATTGATATGCTCGGCACAGATTTTAAAACAGTACTGGTCCTCCTGCATGGGACAAGGAAGTGATACAAAATGCTAGCAAACAGATTTCTATGAACTCTCTGCCCCTTAGCTTCAATGAATTAATGGATGGATGAATCATGAGTGAATGAATCAATGTATTAACTCTTGCTTCAACGGAGGCCTTTGTGCAAATGATTGCTGCAGGCATAAAAGGCTGTCCCAGTGGGATTAAAACAAGAGTCCCCCATGAGGATGTTGGCGCTTGGTACATGTTTCTGAGCAGGAGAGAGTAGGGAGCTAACAATGGGAGAGGGGGAGGGCAGGCAATTAGGCATTAAAGGCATGGTCTAGTAAAAAATGTTATGGTCCCTACGGGTCGGCCATGTTTTTTTAAGCCTAAGTGGCTCGATTTTAGAAAACTTTCCTACGGACCTTACCCGAGTTTTCGTCCATTAAACGCACGCGAAAACAAGCACCAGGGAGCCGCCATTTTCTGATAATCCTATCTTTTCCCCCATCGCCCTGGCTGACCTGCTTTTGCGGCACTAAATCAATTCCCCCGCCCCTGAGCCTGTCATCAGCAGACTCGTACCGCCCATTTCCCAACGCCAAAGCACGTCTCGTGTCAACATTCGCTGCGCTTCAGCTAATGACGTGTCGCCATGGAAATGGCAGGACGCCTCTTTCCTCAATAAGTATAAAAAGACCGTTTCACAACACACAGCAGCAGATTTTCGATTCCATTCCTCTCTCTGTGTTACTTTGAGTATTCTGTGACTGGTTTCAGTGCTCTGGTCAGCTACCTTCTCCGCTTGTAGCCCATGTGAACACCTGTACCATCTCGGTAAATTATTTTACTTTGTTTACCACACAATGGCTACAATAATGCCCTACATGTACGAGCTCGAGTATACCGAGGAGGAACTACTGGAAAGCATGCGAAAACGATGGGGATTCGGACGTCAGTTGGCAGGACGAATCAACAGATGAAGAGCCTGGGCCTAGTCGAATGGACGGCGTCTCCACCTGGTGCACATGCAATCGGTGCGAGCTAATGCCAACTAAGGACGAAAACTGCTGCTGCCGAGAAAACTCGGGATGCCTGGCATGCATTTCGGAAGGCGAGCCACGACCGCAATGCATCACCGAGCTACCAGACTTCAGGGCAGCCTGCCTCACACGGCCGTGTTGAGAATAATGATGGTGCTTATGCACGAACTTCGCGCAACTGTTCGTCCTCGTAATCCGAGTAACGAGTAAGTATACTCTGCTTGTCATACCACTCCTATTTCATGTTCTTCTACTATATCCAAAATTACATCTACATATCATTGTAACGCATGTAAGTCGTTCAATAGAGTGCATTGTCTAGATAGCATTTGTCCGTGCAGAATGCCATTAGTTACAAGAATTGTCATTGACAACAAACGTTTATTAAACTTATCTTGGTCATTTAAAAACAGTTTGTTTCATTCCTTTTCACAGGTGGTACAGGCTGGTGGCCTATTGTTCCTTTACATGGTGGCTACACGGGAGGCTTGGACACCGCGTTCGAAGAGTGATACCCGCCTGTGCCGTTCGTGCCAATAGAGAAACGTTCCGGAGTGACAGCAGTCAGTACAGGGGATTTTCTCTCGCTGTGCTGCAACCTGACCTGTATAATCTTTAAAGTCTTGCATTTTTGTGTCATGAAAATAAGATACAAAATAAAACACCACATATATTTTAACAACGGTTGTTTCGATTTTTTAAATGAATCAAGTGTGTCTCCATTCAAGGATGGACGTCAGACATGTGTGCTCCGAATGGGTGAAGGTCTGGTCGCTGTGAAGCAGGGTGGTCACTATCAATCTAAGCTAACATAACATATTCTCGATAATGCATGCACTAAATAACACTTGTTCAAAGTCTTTCAGTGGGTTATGTCTCTATAAAAGTCACACATATGTCTATACTAACAATTACCATTGGATTATACAGGCCTTAGGGTCTTGACCACTATAATACACCGGTTGAAGTGTGGGTCTGTGCTAACAAGAATCTCCGGTATGTGGCATTTGTTATTGATAAGCAACGATATACTGATATAAAGGCGGTTCGCGCCAGTGGATGCGCGCTGGCATGGGGGGCTGTCAGAGGTGCGAAAGGCCAAGGTGCCAAACTACATGTACACTTCAAAAAGTATCCCACGCCAAGGGGCCATCGTTCACATGGCCTCCTCAGACCCCGTGTCTCCAGCCAGGCCTCCCCTTGAAGCAGGCCGCCCCCCTGCAATCCACATAAGTGTGTCTCCATTCAGCAGTCTTCCTGTGCCTTATCTGCACGCCCCAGGCCCATCCATCCCACCCCCCTCTATCAAAGGCGGTTCACGCCGGTGTATGTGCGCTGTTATGGGGGGCTGTCAGGGGCGCGAAAGGCCAAGGTGCCAAACTACATGTGCACTTCAAAAGGTGTCCCACGCCAAGGGGCCATCGGTCACATGGCCTCCTCTGACCCCGTGTCTCCAGCCAGCCCTCCCCTTGAAGCAGGCCGCCCCCCTGCAATCCACATAAGTGTGTCTCCATTCAGCAGTCTTCATGTGCCTTATCTGCACGCCCCAGGCCCATCCATCCCACCCCCCTCTATCAAAGGCGGTTCGCGCCGGTGGGTGCGCGCTGGCATGGGGGGCTGTCAGGGGCGCGAAAGGCCAAGGTGCCAAACTACATGTGCACTTCAAAAGGTGTCCCACGCCAAGGGGACATCGGTCACATGGCCTCCGCAGACCCCGTGTCTCCAGCCAGGCCTCCCCTTGAAGCAGGCCGCCCCCTCCAATCCACATAAGTGTGTCTCCATTCAGCAGTCTTCCTGTGCCTTATGTGCACGCCCCAGGCCCCTCCATCCCACCCCCCTCTATCAAAGGCGGTTCGCGCCAGTGGATGCGCGCTGGCATGGGGGGCTGTCAGGGGCGCGAAAGGCCAAGGTGCCAAACTACATGTACACTTCAAAAGGTGTCCCACGACAAGGGGCCATCGGTCACATGGCCTCCTCAGACCCCGTGTCTCCAGCCAGGCCTCCCCTTGAAGCAGGCCGCCCCCCTAAGACCACGACATACATACGTCATTCATTCACAAACACACCCCTGTTTCTAATACTTTATAAACCACTTGATATGTCTCATGAGAACATCTTTGTGCTTTGCAAGTCAATTCCTGAACGTGTTACCTGGCAACCACTGAGATCTATGCTAATCTGCTCGTCGTCGTGCTATCTGTGAACTTCTGTGACCGCTTAGAGCAAACCCATCAGTGTGCTACCTGTGGCCACCCACCTATTCTCCTGCAACTTACTGCTCTGCTTGCTGAATCCAACTGTTTGTTGGTCAAGGTAAGGCCATGTATCCTAGTCATATTTCGCAGATTTTTAAATTTCTATCTATTTGCGAGTTGAGTACACAATAGTGCTAGGTTCATTGGTCTCATTGCTATTGACTTGAGTTTCCATTGCTATGCTATCAATAGATCTATTTATTTTCATCTTTGTCTATTGTCATCGAATTGCATCCTTCGGGGGTCCAGTCTATAATGTAAGCATGTTTCCTTCTTGTGCAATACAGAACATCCAAGGGATGAGTCACATGTTCAGTTTTTAGTCACATCATTTATACATTTCTGCAACTTATGCAAATACTAAGCCGCACATAATGAACTGTTATAGTTCCTGCGACCAAAACAAACCTTGCATTGATCATTGTATGATTCATTTACTTTTGTATCAAATCTTTATTCTTGAAGATTGTATAATAATGTCGATATTTACTTTTCAGATTTATCAACAATGCCTGCCTGTTCGATTAGCGGTTGCCCTTCGAAGACCCATGCTAAATCTGAAGGCACTACAATGCATGTATTCCCGAAAACTGTTGATCGAATAAGAGAATGGGTCAGACATTGCGGATATCCACTGGATGAGCCGGAAAGTAGAGTCCAACAAGTCTTACAGGACAAGAGGGGTGATTGATACCGCATCTGCAGCCGGCACTTTTCCTTGGACATGTACACAACATCTTGGGTAACAAAGAAGAATAAACGGCGAACGACACGGAAATTGCTCGAAAACGCTATTCCCACTCTATTCGTCCACATTCCGCCACCGGTGAGTCAAGTGTCCGGATTTAGCTTTAGGCCTTCCGGTAGTGTGTAGGTATCTGAACGGATTAATTGATATTGTAGGTGTTCTATCCCTTGTAATAATTTCGATATTGATATGAGTATATAGTTTTTTGAATAATGACATTTACCAATATATTCTTTTTCGATTTCATAACCTACAAACGCAATGTATATATATGGGAACAGGGAACTGTGCTGTATTGAGCATTTTACAAGTATTCTGTCGCCTTACATGGCTATTTTTAATATTGGCATTTCATTATCAATCATTAATTTACCTTTACAACTTCTTGACTATCCCTTGAATCTGAAGCAAGAACATTCTACATCCTTGACGTGGTCGCAGTTATCAACCACTTCTAGCGCGTATCAGGTAATCTTACTAGGCTAATCCGCTACAGACCTGTTTTATGCATGTCAAGTAATATTTTTATTTTATCGTGTAATCATTTTACCGAATGTTTGGTTAGTGCTTTCCAATTGATATACACCTTAGTTATCGTCCACTGGTGTTTGTTTTCAGTTATAATGAGTGTTATCCATACTAATGCAAGTACTGTCTTTCAGGGAGATGCTGAAGCGACCGCCACATCTACAACATTTCTAGATGTTCAACAGATGGAGGTATGGATACTGACAGCTCCATCGAGCGTCATCATCAGAGCTGGAATTCTTGTCGTTTGATTGTTCTACACAATGTTTCATTCGTGGTTAGCCGTTGATATGTACCTGTGCTGTCGACCCCAGGTGTGTGTTATGTTTTCACTATTGTAATCCTCACTAATGCAAGTACTATGTTTCAGGCAGTTGATGGAGCGTCAACCCCTGCACTTGATGCAGAGCCTGACATTCAAGTAATTCCAGGGGAAGTGGAAGCGGGACCATGCGTATACGAATCGGCGCAACAGCTTTCGGAAGTGCGCACTACATTTGCAACATCCATAGATATTCTTCAGCAGCACGAGGTATGGATAATGACAGCTCCATCATGCGTGATCATATAACGTGATTCCATTTGCTATACTTTATTCCCTATTAACGCAAGTGCTGTGTTTCAGGGAGACGACGAAGCTTCCACTACAATCACAACATCCAATTTAGATGATGCAGATGTAAATAAATCGGAGAAATAAGTCGATGAAATGTGATCATATTTAGATTTTCCTTGATTCTTTTGGACAATGCATCATTTGCGGTTATCTCTTTATATGTACCTGTGCGTTCGACCCCAAGTGTGTGTTATGTTTCCAATATTGAAAACCATACTAATCCAAGTACTGTGTTTCAGGGAGACGACGGAGCTTCGACCACAATCACAACATCTCATTTAGATGATGCAGATGTAAAGGAATTGTTGAAATAAGTCGATGAAATGTGATCATATTTGGATTTAGCTTGATTCTTTTGGACAATGCATTATTTGTGGTTATCTATTTTTATGTACCTGTGCCGTCGACCCCAAGTGTGTGTTGTGTTTCCAATATTGAAAAGCATACTAATGCAAGTACTGTGTTTCAGGGAGATGCGGATGCCTCCTCTCCAATACAACCATTCCTGGCAGTCCATGCAGAGCCAGAGGTATGGATACTGACAGTTCCATCGAAATAGATCATCACTGGTCGAATACTTGTCGTTTGATTGTTGCACATAATGTTTAAAGCGTGTTTGGCTATTGAGATGTACCTGTGTGTTCGTCCTCACGTGTGTTTTATGCTAACAATATTTTGATACATAGTAATGAAAGTACTTTGTTTCAGGGAGACGATGGAGCCTCATTCCGTGCTGTCTATGCGGATACAGAAAATATAGTCGTTGCAGCGCAAGAGGAAGGGAGGACATGCGGAAACGAATCGGAGCTACAGCGTGCAGATGTTGAAGGTCGAGTCAAAAAAGTTGCAAAGAAAAAAAAACAAAAAAAGGTTAGTTACAAACAGTTCATAACTTTAAAAAAATGTTTGTGCTGGGGACTATTTTATGTTTTTTTCCAGTCAATTCTACTACACTCCATCTTGCGTTTAAACTGAACATCCCTTTTCCAATCTCTCCTCCAGTTACCCATGGGTGTCAGAACTATACACACACAAACAGTGAAGCGAATGAGAGATGTGGCTTGCCAGACCGTGTACACTATGGAGGAACTATTAATTGAGGCGAGGCGTGTTCAGGCTCGAGATGCTCATGTCCAATGGCCAGAACATGAATTAACTGTGTTTGGAGACTAGAGCAAAGTTGCATTGGACCATAGCTACAGTGCGACCGCACCACCACAAGAAGATGTTATTGAATGTATTGAAGATAGCTCTGAAGTAGTTGCAGATCAATTTACACAATCTACACCCGCCAAAAATTTGCCACCAAAAAACCTGTCGACATTGTTGTGTTCTCCCATCAATGTTGAAGTAATAGATGTCGAAATGACAGAGAATGAACCAGCCGCAGCATCCATAGACGCATCAGAACTTGATATCAGCGATATTACTTTCCAATGTGTTGAAATCTCCACAATGTCACAGGCCGAAACAACGTTGACGCAGGATGACAGTCTAATGAAAGAGAGCAAATACATTGTATTCGACAGTTGTTTGATGGAAATTATAAGTATGCTGAAATGTGTGCATTCCATTAGAGGGAAAGTATGTGGGAAGCCATTGATTAATGTGACTCGTCAAATAAAAGGCAGTAACGTCAAAATAAATGCCGCCTGTAGATTAAATCATAGGTTCTCATGGTCTGCACAACCGATGCTGGGGAAACTGCCAGCAGGCAATCTACAGTGTGCGGCTGCATCACTTTTTAGTGGCTCCAGTTTTAGAAAGTTAGAGGCTTTCTTTCAGTTTGTGGGACTCCATTTCATTTCTAAAGCGCTGTACTACATATACCAATGTGATTATCTGTTTCCGGCCATTAGTGATGCTTGGAAAATTGAACAATTGTCTCTAGCAAGTACATTCGAAGGCAAACGATTCAGGCTAGCCAGCGATGGACAGTGCGACAGCCCTGGATTTTCTGCCAAGTACTGCACCTACCACTTTCAGGACATGGATAGTAAGAAAATTGTGAGTTGGGTGGTCGTGCAGGTAACACAATGTACATCGTCAGTGGCCATGGAGAAACTAGGATTTATAAAATCAGTGTAATATCTACAATCAAGGGGAATGAACATCGACCTCATAGCAACGGATTCACACGTTTCAATTGCCAAGACAATGAGAGAGCAGTTCCCACATATTAAACATCAATTTGACGTATGGCATCTTGTAAATCAATCAATAAGAAAATCTCGGCTGCAGGGAAAAAAAAGGTTTTGAAAGTATTTTGCAGTGGTCACATTCTATCACCAACCATCTTTGGTGGAGCTCAAAAACTTGTGAGGGGTCAGTGTAAATACTACTTGAAAAATGGCAGTCACTGATGCACCACTGTACCAACATTCACCGCTGGACAGCAAATGAACATTTCCACCAATGTGAACATGGCCCTTTGTCCCCAGAGGAGGCACAGAAGAAGAAGTGGTTGATTCCATATTCACCGACACACAAAGCTATTGAGAAGATTGTTTTCGACAAAACTCTATCAAGAGATTTGAGAGGACTGACAGAATTCTGTCACACAGGAGATTTTGGAGGTGTTCCACAATATGTGCCTAAAGTACAGGCCAAAGCGCTTGCATTTTAGCCTTCGGGGCATGAAACATTGCACTCTACTAGCGGTCTTGGCCCATAACAGCAATGTGGGACGTGAACAATCTAGAACTAGGGGTAAAGTAAGGATGCCTCGCTACAATAAGGTGTTTTCAAAACGAAGTAAGCAATGGGTGATCAAACCAGTCTATGATGAAATGCAGTTCGACTTTGTGAAAGGCCTTATTGTTGCTGTGTTAGAGAAGCACAGATATGGAATTTTGGACGTTTCTGTGCAGAGCAGTGATCCATTGCCACCGAACATTGCGACTGTGCCATGGATACAGATAAAAGAAAATAAATGGCTTTCGGAGTTCATATGGCAATTGCTGAATATTCTCTAAACATTTAATGTCAAATAAATGTACTTTACCAAATGTACCGTGTTGCTGTTTCATTTTAAAGTACAGTTTCATATTCCGAATTGTGGCGTGCTGTGTTGTGAGTTGATCTGTGTTGGTTTCCGGGTTCTGTGTGGAGTCGCGCAGAAGACGTCTGGGCGCGTTTGCCTACGCAGCACAGTAACGTCACGGAGAGAGGCGGGGAATATGAATGTTTTGATAATGTCAGGCTCAGGGGCGGGGGAATTGATTTAGTGCCGCAAAAGCAGGTCAGCCAGGGCCATCGGGGAAAAGATAGGATTATCAGAAAATGGCGGCTCCCTTGTGCTTGTTTTCGCGTGCGTTTTATGGACGAAAACTCAGGTAAGGTTCATAGGAAAGTTTTCTAAAATCGAGCCACTTAGGCTTAAAAAAACATGGCCGACCCGTAGGGACAATAAAAATGTTTACTAGACCATGCCTTTAAGGAATCTACAAGCAACCAGGGGAGGAAACGGGAGAGAACAGTTCACCTATTCTCATGACAGGAAGGGAGAGTGGGCCGGGTGTATGGAGAGTTGTTAGAGAGGGACCATTCCTTGAAGAGGAAAGTCTTAGATTGCTTCATGAAACGTATAAGCGTGGGGGCAAGTCTCATGTTGATGGGGAGGAGGTTCCAGTGTCTGGGGGCGTAGATAGAGAAGCCCGGTCTTCTGGTTTTTTCCTTCCTGCATTGACTGCATTGACTGAGTTCAGGTCTGCACATGTCATTATTTCTGGTGTATCGTAGGCCTCCAGAGATGTGCAGTTTCTCAGAGAGGTAGCTTGGGGGCTTCAGGACAACAGCCTTGTAAATGATGGAGCAGGATTTGAAGAGGATATGTGCTGGTAGTGGATTCAGTGCAGTTTGTTGAGGGACAGGTGGAAATGACTGACTTTGCAGAGTCCTTTGTCGAGTCATGCTGCATCATGTAAGACACATCCCAGGGGTTCAAGGGCAGTTGTCAGAAGGCCATCCAGGAAGGCATTGCCGCCATACAGGTGGGAGAGGGACCAAGGCTTGGACAGCATTTCTGAAGTGGTTGTGTTGGTTGAAGGGAATGATTTTACTCCAGAGGGAAAGCCGTTTGTGTCTTCTTCACTATGTGCTCCTTGAAGGAGAGGTGCCTGTTGATGTCGAACCCAAGGGGCTTGGAGCAGACGGTCATCTGGGATGTAACACCATATGGTTCATAGTGGATAGCCATATCAGGATGCTTGGTGTTGTTGGTCAGTAGCAGGAATTTGGTTTTGAAGGGTTTGAGGTTCAGGTAGGCACTGGACATCGTGAACCGGATCAATATGAGGCAGGCCTTGAGCCTCGGGATGTCTTCGATAGAGGATATGTTGACATAGAGCTGCATGTCATCTCTGCATTGGTGGATGTTGTGTGGAGCCAGGAGGCTTCAGAGTGTTCCAAGTAAATACAAATGCTTTTTTTTCAGTATGTCTACATAGTTGGGTTTTGTGACGAGTCTATTTGCTAAGGGGGAATACGAATGGTGCTTCAGTTAAAACTTTGAATGAGAAAGTTGTTGAAAGCTGCTGAGAACCACCAGTACTGGTAGAAAGCCAACCTTAGTTGACCTGGAAAGGTTTCACACAAATGTTTAACCAAACTTTGACTTTGTAACAATGCTGAGCTGTAAAGATTAGATCAGGGGCCGGCTTAATTGGTTCTCCAGATGTTTTGGACTATAAATCGTATGGTCTCTAATGGGTGGATGGAAGTTGTAATCCAAAACATCTGGAGAGCTACAGATCGGAGCACCTTGGCATACATTAAAATGATCAGAGATTTGGTGTAAAGTACAATTAAAAACACATGAGCTTATCAAACAGTAGATTGTCCACACAGGTAAGTACACAAATATTCTATTTATCAACACATATGCATTGTCAAATGTAGGTACAAGGTAATAAAATATACTCAAATAATCTGTTTGGTATCCAATATATGACAAACAACACACATTAGAATGCAGTTTCTTTTTTTTTTTACAGGAGTTTAAATATTTAAGTGGTTAACATCAATACTTCATAAAGCATTTTGTTACAGAGCATAATATTTTACAGCGTAGCAGTCACTCGCATTGACCTCTACATTAATTCACATTTCGAATTTGCACAGTTTCAATAGCAACACTACCAATACTAGTACACTCAGTACTAGTTCAGACAGTACTAAACGTACTGTGTTCAAGGCTATCCTAGGAACAGTATTCACCAATGTTGAAGGTATGTAAGCAGGTATGAGCTACTTTTCAAAGTTAGTCACACTTCTCTCATAGAAAAATGGGGTTCAGAGCAGGGGTAGTACTAGAGTCAATGCAATATTTCCTAAGTTTACAAAGTCAGGTCTCCTAAGTAGGGAAACCGCAGCTGCTTATACCAGTCATCTATGGGGACCCCAAACAGGATGCCCAGACTCAGGTTCCACCACAAAAAGATGACATTGGTAGCTGCAAGAACAGACTTTACACCCATTTGAATGAATGAGGAACAAGTGGGCATCAAAACAGTTAAGCAACCAAGAACCTTGAACTTTGATCAAGGCAAACCACAAACGCAGGTAAATTAGGGTTGTTGGGGACAACTTCTTCCTGTTGGCTCCCTCTATGGAGATCCAGTGGGCTCAGCAGCCGGCTCGCGTTCAGATGACAGTTATGCCAGCTGGGTCTCGCGAGTCATTGGTTCTGGTCTCAATCGACAACCTTTTGGAAAATTGATGGCCACCTAGCTGTACTGAAGTTGGAGGAAGGCCTCTAAAACACAATGACTCCCATGGCATTGGAGGACCCCAGGAAACCTCAGGCACATTGAGCAGTTAGAGTGATATCTGCAGGCAAAAGGATAAAGGACCATAACACACAGGCTCCAACAGGACACTCGGTATTGAGGCTCTAGGTATGGAACCTTCATTTCTAAGCTCTGTTGCTTGTTGTGTTGACCTTTTCCTTGGTGCAAGGTCACAGTATGTGTTCTTTTGAGGTGGAGCCCACACCACCTTTGTAGTAAATTAAGGGAATATTCTGGTTACTTCGCTATGGGTTTTGTTAGTACAAATGGATTTTCCACACCATTAATCATTAAGTGGTAAGTGCAAGAGGGATTTTATTAATTAGTTCGTTTGATGCGTGGGCTCATGGTCCCAGTAGTGGTCAGCCGACACGTGTTTCGACCCGTGGGTCTTTTTCAAGGCTATTTGCGAATGTTGATTGCCCCCTATGGGGTCCGGAGGTGAGTTGGATGGTCAGTCTTGATAGTAACTACTGGGCTCCTCATGTGCACCTAATTCAGGAATAAATGGCGGCGTCAAGGCATCCGTGGTAACCCACCTCAGGAACCCATAGCGGGCAATCAACATTCGCAAATAGCCTTGAAAAAGACCCACGGGTCGAAACACGAGTCAGCTGACCACTACTGGGACCATGAGCCCACGCTTCAAACAAACGAATTAATAAAATCTCTCTTGACTTACGACTTAATGATTAATGGTGTGGAAAATCCATTTGTACTAACTAAACCCATAGCAAGGTAACCAAGATATTCCCCTAATTTCCAACAGGACACCCCTTCTTGGTAAAGGTCAGCAGCAGAGCAGAGATGTCACAGACTCATGAGGAAGATGCACGGCACAATTTGCAGCACAATACTGCGCACAATGACAGCAACAGCACCATGGTTCCAGATACAGCACCATTACTTCTCGGAGCTCCAGGTGTGTGATCTTGGGATGACGGTCACAAGACTGGTTAGGCCCACCGGTGGAAGGGAGGGAGGCACCGTGAAAAGTCTCCTCCGGAAATTGAAATGCAAAGCTTTGCTTGTGGTGCATGGCTTGCTCAATTGTGGTCCCAGCAACAGTCCTTCTGCATCCCTCTGTAGCCTTTTAATCTTTAGATCTTGGTTCAAGTGGGCGACTGAAAAATGAATTGAGATCCTGTGCTAATATGCAGAATCCTAGGCTGAGCAACATCAGCCTGTCTGTCAGGGTACCTGCTACATTCAAACTTCTAATCAGCAGTCCGCTCACGGACAGCCAGCCGCGGTACACCCACAACTCACTCAAAGTTTGGAATATGTTATGGGGACATCTGCAGATGTCCAAGCCAGTTCCGTTCACACAAAGGGGCTACTTCCCGGGCCCTAGCCAGAGCCAGTGAAGAGGATGTCCATATAAAGCCACACCCTAAGCCCGCCCAGGAGGAAGATGTCAAAAAGATCAGTGAAGCAAAAAGACAGGGCTTGAACAACAAGACATCATTTTGAGCACTTTAGGACACAAATAACTGCCATGAAGTACAAAATAAAAAAGTGCGCAATAGTGCAGTCAAAAAAGGTAGAAAGAACTGCCACAGTGCTGTCTGGGCTTCACTTACCATGGGAAAAATACCGAAGGGCTCAGGTTCCAAGTCCCTGGAACATACTACAAGGTGTTAAAGAGAGAGGAGTTATGCCTTTCTAAAGAACTTCTTTTGCACGCCAAGGCATATTTGTGTTTTTGAAGGTGGAGGAGGCCACAGAACGGGAGTTGTTTCCAGATCAGTTTTCTCCTCCGCCACCACAACCCCCTTGGCTTTATGCCAGAATGGTATTTTCATGCTGGCAAAACATCAATGGATTTCTATGGCATCTGGCAGATTTTTAAACCTGCAAAAAGCAGGCTGATTCCATAGGAATCTATGATAAATGCTGCCTGCCATGCGTAAATAGCAGGTAGCATTATATCCACGTGCACTGGGGAGTGCAAAAAGAATGCGTTAAGGTGATTTTGCCTGCATTTTACACCTAATGTTTGCATTTTGTATTGCATAGCCTTACAATTGCACAGAACAGAACTGTTTGTGTGTAAGTGCATATGTGAGTTATCTCCTCTGTGCAGTTTACTCAAAAATGTAGTCTCCTCATAGTCCAAAAAAGTTTCCCAGCACCATTGTACTTAAAAGAAGGGAAATAGTAGTGATACAATAGACTTAAAAGGGGGACCCCCCTTCCACTGCCTAGATTTAAGGGCTAACCAGTGCTCCCCCTGCCCCAGAAAACGAGTTCATCCAGGGAGGGACATTTAAAGACATATCAAACCCAAAATCAGGTCTGGGGCACCAAACAGTTCGCAGACATGCTTGGAGTCCCCAGTGGAGTAACTTTGCTGAAAATGTTGGTGGGGACATGACATCTGAAGAAAAGGTGCCCCAGCAAAATGAATGGGGACAAAATTGTGTGCCATGAAAGTTAGGGAGGACAAACACCCCTGTTCCCCCCCCTAAAATTACACCCATGGGAGTCCCATTTGATTAGATCAGAAAACAACAAAAATACAAATCTTTCCTAATTCTCCCTCCTGTCCCACACTCAGAACAGCAAAGGGAGGCCTGCTCACCAGACCGCATTCCATAAATCTTTGATACCAAAATGATAGTGCACACAAGTGCCTTTGCTGAGACATACAGGTGCCCTTTGCCCCAGCTCTGCTTGTTACAGAGCAGGTTCAAAGGTTAAATGTTAATTCCGGACTGCTGCTGAAAAGCCAGATCCTGCAGGCACAGTTGGCTTTTTAATCTTCTGCACCTTTGATTGAAATTATGATAAATGTATGCATTAGTCTGGTGGCATGACAATTTTAAATGTAAGTCATGCTATGGTTGTGGCATTGTGACCTATAAGAACGCACAATTATCCATCCACAGCAATTTAATATCACACCATTGTCGGCTCTGTGAAGTTTATTGGTGTTTGGGCTGACTGTCTCTGCAATAACTCTGGAACAATAACCAGGATGCTGCACCTTACTTTCTCCAGCAGGAATGGTAACATCTTCCCCCGATGGCATCGAAATTTCCCCCAAGACATCTGCTTGGAAAGGGGGCTACAGAGGTGGCACTGAGATAACAAAACCAATCTCACACAACATGCTGATCACTGGAATCCGTTTTAAGCCAACAGGCATGGGAAGGAGGTGGGGCCAGAGAAGCCACAGAGGGAAGGTAATGTGTGGGAGGGAGGGGCCAATGGCCCCCTCTCTACCATCACTTCTCAGTACAAAACTTAGACCAAGTGCCTCCAGTGGTGGGTACGCCCCTTGCCCTTATGCGATAATAACTTTTGGTTACATTCGCGTAGATGGGACCACCGAGCAGGACACAGGGCATCCATTTTTTGTACCCCCTTTCGACTCCATCTTGGTAGCCAGGCCTCACTGCGATAGTACAAAATGCATCTCTCCCTTTTGCCCGCCGCTGTATCTCGGAGCACATGGCCCCCACCCTCGTCCCCACTCCAACTGGAAATCTCTGCAGCTCCATTCTCACGCTGAGGCCGGGGATGCTTGCAACAAATAATAAATGTAACACATCCCTTTTCCTCTGAGATCACTGTCCCGCATGTGAACCAACATGAGCCAAGCACATAGCTCGTTGATCTCCACAAAAGTGTCCTTGCCCTCTTACCCTCGCCAGTTGAAACCTATTGCCATTCTAACACTGTGCCCTTGCAAGGCATCCCTTTCATGTGCCAGACTGCCAACCATGCTATGAAGCCCACCCAACAGACCCCCAACTAACATTAGACCCCTGTTGCAGTATATCGTGCCTAATACTAACAAGTGCCACATACCTGAGACCTTGTGAGACTAACCCTATAGTTCAATGACAGTATTATAGTGGTCAAGGCCCTTAAACCTGTGACCTGTATAACCCAAATGTGTAGATGATATAAACCCTTGAGTGATTTGTATAACGACATGATACACTACTGAGAGTCTTTTGATCAACTATTATTTAGTGCATGCAGTGCTCAGAATGTATTTTCTTAGCTTAGATAGTGACCACCGTGTTTCACAGCGACCTGACCTTCACCCATCCGGAGCACAAATGTCTGACGTCAATCCTCCCGCCAACCAAGTAACCAACCTGGAGGAAGAGATGATGCCCACACCCAAGACACCACCACGGCTGACCAATCCAGGTCCAACGTAGCATCATATGTTAAAGATGTAGATGTACTATATAAATGTGTTGTAACCTTGATGTGGTCAGAGCGCTCTCAGAGATCTAGATACACTTATCCTTGAACTCTCGCAGCCTGCTCTTTTGTGCCTTATTCCCTGCCCAGGGAGTGTCTGTTTTATTCATTTCACACGTGTGAGTCAGGGAGGGCACAAACAGTAGGCCGTGAGAAGGGTTCGAACATCTTGCTTTCTCTTAGGGTTCTTTTCCTGTCCCCCCATGTACTGCAAACAAGGCACTCTGCGTGTGATGTCCTTATGCAAGGGACACATGTTAAAGCAACAACGATTAAACCGCTTGCAGGAGGCTTGATTTGGAGCAATACCCTATTGCATTTTGCCTTTGGGAAAAGAGGGGCACCCTCTCATTCTTTGATTCATCTGTGGACTTCCATAAGGACAAGAAGAATTCACCTAGATCTCTGTTTAAGATACAGTCTCTACCAAAGTCCACTGCGAGGGAGGTGAAGACTGAAGGCATCAAAGTAGCCCTCTGTCCCACGGATGATGCCAGTTAAACCCAAGTGTTCCCAGGGGATCCTGGGAACACTTGCGGTTAACTGCTGTGGACTAACTCGAAGGATCCCCTGTGAGTGCCAGCTGAACTTCATGGAGTGAGAGTGCAGAACAGAAAGACTTCCCTTGATTGGGCTCTTAGCAACTGCAGAACCAAGCAAGTAATCCCTATCTCTCTGTGCATCTCTGAACTGACTCAATGTCTATTTGGTACCTTCGCCACCATGCACGCTGATGTACGGGAACTGCCAGAGTCATCATTGACCTCGACACTCAACTGCCTCTTAGCTCTGAGTTTGCTCAATGCCGACTCTGAGGCTCTGATATCTCCACAACAGGGACCTGCTAAGTTTCCTAGCGTCTCCATTTCGACACCACCACCTGGTCACCAGCTTCTTCTTCTTTGAGCTACTAGCCAATGAATTACCCTGTCGCTGTGTCAAACCAGCCATGCCCTCTCACTGCCAAAGGCCAATCTCTGCTTCTATTCACCCGAGGCCACTGGGTCAACCAGCATTGCTGACCCGACATTGTGTGCTGCCCCCAGTGTCTTCGACCTGCAAGCCAATGCTGCTGCCGGTCAGTACTGCATTGCTGGGCTCGGGTCCACCGCTCTCTGACTTGACATTGGCATAGTTCTGCAAGCAGCCATGCCCCTAGCTCATCGTCGAAAAGCATGGCTCAACATTGAACACTGTTGAACACCAACAAATAAAATAGGGTACTGTGAAGATGCACTGTCCCGCAGGTCCAATTCTGGGACCATAGTAACCTTTAAGCAATGTTCCCTACCTTGTTAGACATTGAACATTAACGCTGTGTCAATTAAAAGCCTGAACACCCCAGCTCATCTAGTCCGAGTGCATTTTAACATAAGTATGTATTTTCTGGGTTTCTGTTATAGGAGTGGGAACTTCTCGTTTTTTCTAATTAGTTTAATTGCCTTTTACTTTTTAACTAACAGTCTATATTTTAATAGAACCTGTACTGGACATTCTTTTATTTTTTTACCATTGCACTAAAGTTGTTTCAGTTACTTCTGTTATCAGCTCCAACCCCTCCTGAAGAGTATAGCGTGCCCTTGGCCTGCACTACCACATAGGATTAAGGCGGTATAACTCACTGGCTGTGTCCGTTTCACCTTTCTAATTGAGATCACTGCTGGATTATTAGTAGTGTGGAGCTGAGTAAGCCGTTTAGCCACTACTCATTCCCCAGAGCAGTAGTCATTTTGTCAGCAGATCCCATCAGCCATAGCCAGCATAGTCATTGGTGAGGGAATGTAAGACTTGTAGGTCAAAACATCTGGAGGGACACAGGCAGCCCACCATTGCAATACATTATGCTTTCTTAAAAGGCCATCACCATTGCCATGTTTGGTGCATGGCGTTGTGGTAAAAATGCAAGTTCAGCGCAGTAAAAAGTTTGCAAACATATCAGCTGTAGGATTAGCCCACTAAAATGAGAGGGGGCTTCATTTATAGCCACACAGTTCTATGCACTAGGCTGGAGAATGACCTAAACAATCGCGTTTCAGGCAAATAACATATAGGCGATAAAGATTGGTTACAGGTAAGTATGCAGGGCTTAACATCAGACTGCGGCACTATAAAACAGGTCTCAGAGCATGCTTTTCACTAGAAACAAATTCACATTTTATTAACTTGCTTAGTAGCCGCAGAGGCTGGCAGCACATTGCAAACTACACGTTCCCAGGATCATACGGTAAGAAACAAACAGCTTTTGATACTTTTGAGGTGAGGAAGCGAAGCTCATGGGTGCAGGGGAAAGGCAGTGAATGCACAATCATTTTATAATTCGGCATATTAGTTTATGAAACTGGTCTACTGACGGTTTAAAAATGTCCCATGGTGGTTTCAAATTGCCCCTTTGCAAATCTGAACCCGGGATGAGGTTTTGAGTGTTCCTAAGATGTAAAATGAAAATGGTAACTTGTCAATGGTTCAAGGCTCCTGCAGTATCATGATCAGTTGAATTCCCATGAGAAATGGATGTAGAGGACCGGCGGCAGATGAACAAAGATCCACTGGTCATCTCAAATGTCTACATGTTTTGGCACAATGATCTGGGAATTGGGGGTTGGACTGTGGCATCACAGAGATGGTCGAGGGTGGTGTAGCAAGGTTTGCAGGACCCAATAATTTCAGGATAATTCATGTCCCCACTGTAGGGGAATGACATAGCTCTACCAATTAGCCTCATATAGAGGACTGACCTAATGTTGCAATGTGGTTTGATGCTAATTAGTTTGTGTGATTATAAAAACTCTTGTCTCAGGGGCGTATCTTTGACAGCACCTTTCATGCAGTTCTGTTCCGCATTCTGTGTGAATTTTGCTCTCCTAGCTGTGCCTGGGCCCAGAATAAACTGGATTACTTTTATAATTTTTATTGGTACGTTCTGAGGCAACCCGCTGTACATTTTTGGAGGCCTCTACAGGGAGTTCAGCTTTCCTGACCAGACGTGGGAATTCCAGCCGTGCACCCGGAGGAATGCGGGACAGCATTTGAAGATCAGTCCTAAGTGCTCTACACTGAGGAGGCCATGCAGACGCCGAGTTCACAAAGGTATGCCTGGTGGAAACACTTCCTGCGCTCAGAAGGGGGTACTGGCCTTTAAAGGAAGACTCCGGGGTGGGAAGACTCGAGCATCTCCGAAGAAGGATACGTGAGTGTACCCGTGCATGAACGTGCAGGGGGAAGGATTATTTTTATGGGTTATAGGACGCACCCTCAAGAGGTGGAGGGTGATTGGCCGTAGTTGTCATAGATTTTAGATCCACTTACCAGATAGGGAGTGAGTGGGTAGTGGCACTTCTGCGATAAAGCAGAGTTGCGTAGTAAGTGGCGGACCTTGTTAGACGAGTGTTGCGCGTAGTGTAGGCAATTGGTATAGTTGCGTCTTTTTTTATTTATGGGGTAAGGAGTACTGAAGTTGTAAAGAGAAGGAGAAAAGGCAAATGCATTGGTGTTGTGTTGAAGCAGTAGTAGTTGGTTGTGATAAAGTGATGTTACTGTGTTTTATGTTTATTGTGATTGTGGAAATCCCGGAAGTTCCAGAGCCGAACTAATATGTAAATATCAGAGGAGCTGTGTAGCACATGCAGGGGGCACGGTTGAACAGAGGGAGGAGCATCCAAACTCTATGCAACATTAACATAGGGCATAAGTAAGAGGGGCCAAGAATAAAAGAGGGAGAGAGTACTCTAAAAATTGGGAAAAAGGCGCAATAATGTCATCCTATTATATGGACTCACCCCTTGATCATGTGTGTAAATAATTGCCCCATTATTGCGATAAAATATTAAACTTTCAGTGGTTGAATGACACAGTGGGAAAGTGTTTTCAGGAGTTGCCCAGAGAGGGAACATTTCAAAAGGATATAATTGACAGTATGTATTCATGTTTGTCAGCAACATATAAAGGTGTAAAGCTTAAAAAGAGACAGGACATTTTAGTCTCTGGAAACTTTATGAAGAAACAAAAGTAGAGAAAAAGAAGGGAGTAGGGGAAGAGGAGAAAGCTAGTGCTGCACGCCTTCCTATGGATCATTTCCATTATTAAAGCCGGCTGCAGGATATACAAATCCAAGGGGGCATCTCCAAACAGGGAGAAGGCAAAGAAAAATAAGGCAGAGCCAGTGGTCGAAGTGTACGAAAAGAAGTAGTGGAACTATGTTCCCTGCTGGCCTGCACCCACTCCCCACAAACCCCATCACCAGACCCCCTCCCACACACAAAACACCCCCCAAAAACATGCGCGTGGCGTTTAAGGGAACGTTCAGTGTAGTGCACTGAAAGTGCAAGTTTCAACTTCTTCCTACACTTTTATTTTAAAACAAAACCATTCCAGAACGGTTTCTTTTTAAAATAAAAGTATAGGAACAGTAAAACTTAATTTTAAAAAGTAGAGGAGCACCGCTCCCGACCGCTCCCGCTCACTTCGACCACTGGGTAGAGCCATAACCTAGTTCGAAGGATAAGAAAGAGAAAGGGAATAAGAAATATTTAGCAGACAGTAAGGAAAGCACACAACAGAAACTGGTTTCAATGTTTAGAGAAGCAGAAAAGGTAATGGAGAGGGAGATGGAGAAAAAAGGGAAGGAACAGGGAAAGGGAGAGGACCAGCAGGGATGGACAGCAGGACGTACACAATTTAAAATTGTTAACTGGGGACAGGACATGGAAGAGGAGGAGCCAGACACAAAAAAAGGTAATAATACTGCCTCAGACTTGGAAGACAGCAGTGACAATGACAGTTGGGTTGACAAATTCGACCCTTGCAATTTAACAAGTGTAAGTAGAGGAAGGAGGCGAAAAGAAAGGGAAGAAGAGGAAAGAGAGGAACAAACAGGGAACTGGGGAACTAAGATTCGACGCAGCAAAGCAAGCATGGCAGTAGAAAAAGGACTGCAACGAGGGGTTAAGCCCAGAGCACAAACTCAGTTACCCCTTCTACAGAAGACAACAGGGGAAGTACATTACGTACCCTGGCAGACGATGTATCGGGAACATTTGGTTTACAGTTTACCTTAACTAATGGCAGGGGCAAGCAAATGGATATATGTATTCGAGAAGGAGACAGCAGGGATCCCACTGGCCATAGGGGACATTAAACATGTATTGGCAGTTTTGGCAGGGGAACAAAGTGACAAGATTTGGCAGAAAGCAGGGTATACAAGGTTAAAATTAAGCACCAACCCACATGACAGGGCACCTTTTGACAATTACCGAGCACACGTGTGGAAAGCTCTGAGAGAGCTGTATCGAGCTACGTCAGATATGGGATAAATATTAGCATGTAAAATGAAGCCAGAAGAGGACTCTGCAGAATACAGATAAAAGAAATGTAGACAGAAGAGAATAAACAATCATGGGACGATAAAATACTGTTATTTATCACATTCTAGTGAGGGGGCTCCCCGCAGATGTGCATGCTTCCCTAGAAAAAGTAGTAGGGATAGAAGCAAAAGGATGGCCCGAGATACAGGTGACTATCGTACATTATTGTTAAAGAAAAGATAAGGAAGGTGTAGATAACACGGTAAAAGCAGAAAATAAACTTGCATAAAAAACTCACCAAAATAAGCATGGAAGGGGCAATGCTCACGGGACCAGTTAGCGTTGCATCCGCTCAACAGGGGGGGGGGCTTCCAGTAACAGTGGTAGTGCAGCAAGGGGGATATACATAAGCACCATATAACCCACAATGGGGAGTACAACAGATGCAACAGCAGCCCGGATTTATAAATGCACAGCAGTCTGGATTTGCACATACAGGGGGAGTAAACCCGTACATGGAACAATATCAGACAGGAACGGAATATTATCCAAGGGGAAGGGGGCTTGGCTATAGGGGTATGGGGCCCCGGTTAGGAGGACAGTGTTTTGTTTGCGGAAATTTTGGTCACTATGCCTGAACATGTCCACTTATTCAACAAACAGGACAGCAAGGAGGAGTGCAGCCACAGCAGCAATACATGCAGACATCCACACAACCTCAAAAAAATGCAAATGATACAGCAACAACAGATGCAACTGTAACCTATACAGATGCAGGTCATACCAACGCAGGCACAAGACTCTGCCCAGAATGATAGCTGAATTTCAGGGTACCGTAAGCATACTGCAGGCTCCAGCGCATTCACATGCACAAGAGAAGGTGACAATATTGAGACAGTTGGGGTCACAGTGGTGGGTGGAAATCCATTCACATCTTCGATCAATACGTTGTCCAAATAGGGGTGCCCACGGGAAGTACGAGTGTGTCCTGTCCTAGCAGTAACTGAAGACCCCGAAGCCTGAGGTAGCAATTCAAATAGGATGGATGGACTTTTCCTTTCTAATACATACTGGAGCTACTAGCTCCTGTATAAAAGAAGGGGATTTCTCATTATCCAACAAGAAGTTGGACACGCAAGGCTTTTCGGGGACCATCCATGCACACAGAGATGTTCTTGTATGGAGTGCAAGTACTGCTAGCATAGGTCCCAGGGATACAGGGAAAGGTTTTTCGACTATCAAATGAATTTGTATTCAGACCACAGTGCCTCTAAACCATCACAACAAGCACACACAAATTTCTATACCTAGAGGAAGTAGTAGTGAAAAAACATATGGTTATACTGGTTGTGACAGATGACGATAACATGGAGTGGCATTCAATACTGTGTATTAGTACCCGGCGAGAGTCAAGCAGAATGCAACACGCATTCTGATTGGCTCTCGCCGGGTCCTTACCCGGCCGAGAATCCTTTGATTCTCATCCCCCAGAGCAGTAATCATTTTGTCAGCAGATCCCATCAGCCATAGCCAGCATAGTCATTGGTGAGGGACTGTAAGACTTGTAGGTCAAAACATCTGGAGGGACACAGGCAGCCCACCATTGCAATACATTATGCTTTCTTAAAAGACCATCACCATTGCCATGTTTGGTGCATGGCGTTGTGGTAATAATGCAAGTTCAGCGCAGTAAAAAGTTTGCAAACATATCAGCTGTAGGATTAGCCCACTAAAATGAGAGGGGGCTTCATTGATAGCCACACAGTTCTATGCACTAGGAATCCTTTGATTCTCGGCCGGGACTCCAGCTGCCTTGTCCTCGGCGGGTGGGCGTGGCAGCCCCCCAGCCAATGAGGAGGCTCGAAGCGGGGCCATCCCCGCTCCGAGCCTCCCCACGGCTGAGAGGCTGCCTCCGCCCCCCGCTGGGGACTCGGGTAAGCTTTTTTTTTTTTTTCCTTTCCCTCCCTCCTCCATACCCCACCCCACTTACCTTCTTGCACCTGCGTCCCTGGTGGGGGACGATGGCAGCCTCCAGCAGTGTGGAGACTCTGCGCCTCCACACAGCTGGAAGCTTCCATCGTCCCCTAGCAGGGATGAAGGTACGTTTTTTTAAAAAAAAATTCTTCCCCCTTGCCCTCCCTCCGACCCTCCCAACCCCACTTACCTTCTGCTTCTTTTTTTTCGGGAGCGGACACGCTGGGAACACTTGTGTTCCCAGTGCGTCCAATCCCGAAGGCCGCCATGGAAAGAGAAAACGGACTCCCGTTTTCCCTTTGCCGGGGGCCATTTTCTTGTTCATTTTTTTTTTTCTGTCCCAAAACGCAGCGGCTTTTCGGGACAGAAAAAAATGCTTTTAGTGCCCCGGTCACGCATATAATGCGGGCCGGGGTACTAATAGCAATATGACCCACGCGGTGGGGGGCATTACCAACTCTGGTAATGCCCCGCCGCTCGAGTCATATTGCTTAATTAATACCACACTGACAGGAGTAACAGACACAGAGTTGTTCGCTACAAAAGATGAAGAGGAGGAGAAGACAGTGTTTCAGTTATGCATACCCTGTCCAGTACAGATAAATGAAAGAATAGTGCCCCAGATGACACAACTGGTGACAAAAGAGCCAACATACATGCAGGAGGATTTGGGAAAGGTTCTAAAGAATGTATGCATCAAAGGACCCCATGAAGTGGGATATTGAAAGGGGTGGGAGCAGTGCGCATTAAGATAAAGGAAGGAGCACTGCTGCCATAAGGGAAGCAATACCCCCTTTCAAAAGAAGCAGATGAGGGTATATGCGAGACACTGCATGCCTTATGGCAGCAAAGTATCATTCAGAATCTATATCACCATGCAATAAGGCGATCTATCCGATTAAAAAATGAAAGGGTGGGCGTAGAGATTCATACAAGATACTTGCCCACATCATCCAAGCAGAATTTCTGCTAGTTACAAATTCAGCGACAATTTTCTGTAGCAACCCAGCAGGGGCATGCTACTTCACAGTAGTGAATTTGAAGAATGCTTTCTTCTCTATTGCCCTGCACCCAGACTCCAGGTATCTCACTGCGTGTACATTTTGCAGGACCAGATGTGAACACATGAGAATGCCCCAGGGTACTGTGAGGGACCCAGCATATTTAACAGAGTAATACAGATGGATTTGAGAATATTGCAAGTAGCGAGTACAGTAATACAATACGTAGATGACCTTTTAGTGTTTAGCACAACAGAAGATGAGTGCAGGGAGGACTTAGTGACACTACTAATGTTGCAGACTGACAAGGGATACACAGAGGACAAGGAAAAACTGCATGACTGTCAAACCGAAGTGGTTTATTTGGGGCAGATTGCATCAGCAAATGGGAGAACAATAACACCAGAAAGGATTGACGCAATGCATAAAAAACCCGACCTAAGACAGTGAAAGAAATGCAACAGTTCCTGGGTCTATGCAATTACTGCAGAGCATGGGTCTTTGATTACTCGACATACACCAGGCCACTCCTCCAGGTACTTAAAGAAGCTCAGAAAAACTAAAGCAGCATAAAATGGACAGCTGAGAAAATGTTGACGAGCTCAAAATTGAGCTGGTACATGCACCAGTATTGGCTACACCCAATTACAAAGAGAAGTTTAATTTGTTTTCTCACTCAGACTGTAAAGTAATGACAGCCTTACTGACACAGAAAAAGGGACATGACATAACATGGCATGTACAGGAACGAAGGGAACCCCCTAGTAAAAGAAGAAGTAGTTGAAGGGGGGACATTATCGTCATTGATGGGTCCTCAAGTATCGACTCATATTCAGGACAGAGGCATTCTGTTTCAGCAGTAGTAGGACACAAACATGGAATACACAAGAAACAGGAATTTCACAGTTTTCTTCCAAACACAACTGCCATTACACAAGCGGCAGAATTGATGGCATTAATTGAGGCACTAAATATGTGGATCACTAGACCCAGTGATGCAGGGACACTTATGAATATGTGGATCACTAGACCCAGTGATGCAGGGACACTTTTCTTGTGACCAGGCAGTGGCTGCTGCTGTATTCACAATTGAAAGGGCGTCAGCAATAATAATGGGATGCCCAGTAATTTTGTACGTGGAACATGCATTGTTTGCAGTACTAGAAACGTCCAATCAACGTTGGCAACTCAGACAGCACCAGGTTATGAAATTATACTGACAAACCTTACAATAGAAATTGTAAGATGCAGGACGGTAAACCCAGCATAATTAATTGCAGAACCAATAGAGGAGGGAGATTATACACATGATTGTCTGGCATGCATGTACAGGAACGAAGGGAACCCCCTAGTAAAAGAAGAAGTAGTTGAAGGGGGGACATTATCGTCATTGATGGGTCCTCAAGTATCGACTCATATTCAGGACAGAGGCATTCTGTTTCAGCAGTAGTAGGACACAAACATGGAATACACAAGAAACAGGAATTTCACAGTTTTCTTCCAAACACAACTGCCAGTACACAAGCGGCAGAATTGATGGCATTAATTGAGGCACTAAATATGTCAGAAGAATATGGAGTAAATATCTTTTCAGATTCTGCATACGTAACATCTACAGTACATGCAGGACTAGCGAGATGGGAAAGGAGAGGGTTCAGGAGACGTGATGGCACACAGGTATAACATGCAGCACTTTTGAGTACATTATTGGAAATGCTACCTCCCCCAATAGAATTGGCAATAATAAAGTGCAAAGCCCATACTTGGGGGCAAGATTGCCTTTCATTGGGTAATGAAAGAGCAGACAGAGCAGCAGAAGAAGCAGTATATTTGCCAGACGGAACATATGTGCTGTTGTCTGGTGAGAAAGAGAAAATACCACTTATAGCATTGATTAAAACAACTAAGGAACACAACGCACTGCCAGAGGGCTTCAATGAAACACGGATAGTGCGCATAATAGAATTACAGGGAGAAGCACCAAATGATGAAAAAGAGCTTTTGGCAGCAAGACAGCACTGGCAAGGTGGTAATGCCAACAAAGTTGTTGAATGTGGCCCGGGTACAGCTTCACTACCCCTGCCCACGTAACGAAAGAGCATGTGGCTGCAAGAATAAGTGAGTATTGGTTTGTGACAAATTTATATGAATGCGTGTCTGAATTTGTGAACAATTGTATAATTTGTCAAAGGTTTTTATCTGGTCACACTTTGAGTGATCCAAGGAATAGTACTGCGACCAGAAAGGCCCTTCCGGTACTTGCATATAGACTATGTTGATATGCAAGACAGATGTACCACTTATAGGTACATGCTTACTGTGGTATGTCCGTTTTCATGTTGGCTTGAGACTGGTCCTTGTGCCTGTAATGACGCCCGCACAGCTGCAACATTTTTGGTGAGGGAGGTATTTCAGAGGTGGGGGATCCCTGACGAAATTCGCTCTGAAAATGGTCAGCATTTTGCAAATGATTTGATTGGGGAAATAACTGCCCTTCCGAGAATACAGCACAAGCAATGTGCCATTTACCGCCCACAAGCCAACAGTTTGGCTGGGAGAATGAATGGCTTACTAAAAGAGTGCTTGGCTAAGCTAACACTTGGTAAGACCTGGTTGTACTGCTTACCTCTTGCCCTCTTTGCTTTGCGAAATTCACCAGAAGGAGACCATCACCCCACCCCCCATGAAATTGTTACTCATCAGAGAATGCATGTGTCTATCTCTCCTGCAAGTATTATATCTGTTGCTAACTCTTCTTCTAACATCTTGGGGGATGAGTTCCATATGTACCTCACAGAATTTACAAGATCACTTGTCTATATAACCCAACAGACAAATCCAAGAAAATGGACAGAGCAAGCAAGTGAAATAAACAGTGGCGAGCAGGCAAGGGAGTTTCTGCAAGCAGCACTTCATTATCATGGAGACAAAGTTTGTATATCAAAACACATCAGCAAGTGGAAGCAAGAATGTTTTACTGGTCCACATTCGGTGACATAGTCAATACCAACAGCAGTCTAGGTTCAAGGTGGCTGAGAATGAGTTCATCTTTGCGCAGGGACAAGAGCACCAGCTCCCCAGTAGAAGAGGGGCAGAGCGCAACGTGATGGGAGTATAAATCAGCTTTCATTAACTTTTCTCTCAGCAACAAGGTCTACAGAAGACCAACACGGGAAGGAGGAGAGGGTGTTTTGCAGGACAATGTTATTCTAAACAGGCGACAAACCATTTCTATTCCATGGAGTGTAATAATATAAACATGTATTAGTATAGTATTCATTTTATTATTATTTTTTTTCCTTAAAGAAAAGAGTGTTACACATTCAAATATTAGTGTGAATAGAGCAAAATGGAATTTGTTAAATGAAGAGGAGTTCCATGATGACACTGAAAGGGGCAAGGGATAACATCCAGAAACATCCGGTATGATGAAATGCTACGTGTGGGAGGAGAAAGGGCGAACGGCCCATGTTACATCTGCTCACTCATCCCACACGCAATAGGGGCACCCAAGCTTTTCCTACCTCAGGCTGTATCATATGAGGAAGCAGGATGCCTAATGCACCTATATCTCTGCAAAACTAGGGGTCTATTTCAAGGAACAAGTGTTTCTGTCCGGTCGATGGATGAAGGGGAAGACGTTTAAGCAGATTATTACATGCAACTTGACAGGATGGCCGAAAAAAGAGAAACCAAAAAGATGATAGTAGTATATATAACAGAAGGCTCTAAAAGGGGGAGTAGATGATTAGTGAACACAAATGACTGCAGTGTATAGATAAAGAGGGGCATAGTATTTCCTGGTGTCACACAAGATCATTAATAAAAGGAGCAGTATAGTATGAGGACAATGGGAGGGCGAATAATGTAATGTTGTGCTGAAGGTTTGGTGGGTTAGAACAAAATGTGGTATCCAAAGTAAACAATAGCTGCAAGGCAGTTTGGAGGAAATATGTACATGCATTGACTTGGATAGGTGAAACTCATCAAACAGTTTACATAAAGAGCTACACAGGATTTCCTCTGTGTTTCAGGTCCAGGGTGTCTATCCATTTGGGAACTAGCACCGGCTGTGCCAAGGTGATGTATATGCGCACTTGTGTATAGGCGCGTTACAAATGCCATATCATATCATATCATGAGGAGTGTGGCAATGACGCAGGTGACAGCTGCCATAATGGACATGTGGAGGGCATGTGGATCGTAGGCCTATGTCCACCTTCCTCCTGATTAGAGTAGGGTTTTGCGATTGTTGCGCTGCACAGCCCTGGTGGTGCCCCGAAGCAACAACTTGAGGCTTTCATTAAAGGAGCAGTCAATCGTGCAGAAGGAAAAAGTGGTGTAGCAAGACAAGGAGCAAACAATGCGAGGAGTGCTAAACAGAAAAAGGAGAGCAAAAAACTATTGGTCTGAGAAGAGTGCAGAAAATATGGCAGCAATTCCTGCTGAGTTATGACTATTTTCCAAAGCAACTACTTTTTTCATGTCTTTACTGCTTCCAGTAGTGCAAACTGTAGCTAATACCAAGTGGCTGCAACTCACCAGATACGAGTTACTGCGGCTAGCTAAATCAACAGCAAAGGGTCTAAATGCAGTAAAGGAAGAGCTGAAGCACTATGTTTGTTGGCACTCCAGAGTAGGTACATGTTGGACCTTCCCACTGCCATAGAGGAAGGAGTTTGTGCCAAGATAGGGACCAGCTGTTGTACCATAGTGCCTGATGGAGAAGCATTGAATGGAACATTGAGAGCAGTTATAAATGAAATACAGATACTCCACAAGAAGATGACAAATGAAGCAAATGGAGTGCAATTGAAAAATTGAAAAATGGGTTGGACACCCTTTTTGCCTGGGTGCCTGCTTGGCTCTCAGGAGTATTTTAAGTGACTGTCCCCACGCTGTTCCTCATTCTCATCACCTTCTGCATTGGCGAAACTATTTTGAGACTCTAGTAGAAAAAGAAGGTCAGGTGCGCACTCCAGTCATTTAATCCTGATGTGAGTAATAATAGGGTTAAATCCCAACAAAGTTAAAAAAAATACAGGGTTGAATCCCAGATGCAAAAAGCCCCAACAATGTTCAAAAATTACCAGGGTTAAATCCCAACTGCTGCAGTTCAAATGCACAATAGTTCTACTTCTCCAAGTACTTTCAAGCCGCAAACTCTCTTCATGGTTTTCCCCCCTCCCCCAATTTCGAGTAAGATTTGTGGGTTTGGAGGGGAGTTGGTTCCTGGTCTCCTGAATGAAACACTTGTGCCATCACTACAATAACCAGAATCCCTTGAGACTGAAATTGAAAAAGTAATTAGCAACACCTGAAAAGGAACACAGCCAACACAGACTCCCTGGTGAGAGTTTGAGACTTGAAAGTACTTGGAGGAGTAGAACTATTGTGCATTTGAACTGCAGCAGTTAGGATTTAATCCTGGTAATTTTTGAACATTGTTGGGACTATTTGCATCTGGGATTCAACCCTGTTATTACTCACATCAGGATTACATGACTGGGAACTACAGTGCGCACCTGACCTTCTTTTTCTATCTATTTTGAGACTCTATACTAACAAAAGGAAAGGAAAATGTATGTTGCCCCAGAATGTTGACTGGGTAAATTATAATAATAAGCCTATTAACAAACTAACCAAGGGAGAACAAGTTGATGATGATGAAGGTGACTGGGTTACAATGCCACCAGAAGATTTAGAGAACTATGATGCCTATTGGATTTCATGCCATACGGATAGGCAGGGGTGTGTGCTGATAGAATGACCATTGGAACAATGGGAAGAAGATGGAGGTGACATGATTAGACTAAAAAGAATATTGATCCCTAAAACAAGAGCAGCTGAGTGGGGACTTGGAGAAGGATATGCTATTAACCACTATCGTCTGGCTCTACTCTTGCTCTAATCCCCTCCCCTGTAACTATTAGGCAAAACCTAAAAAGTAAGTTGGGTGACCCGAAGCAGGAAGAACCAAAAGAGATCAGGAGGAGCAATGGGGCCTTGTATTTGGAACATAATCATATCATACACTATATGATAAAAGGCCTGGGAAGTGCACCGGGAAGTGCTGTTTGGTGCTGAGAGGACTCACAAGCCTGTCTTGACTTGAGGATTTTGCTATTGGAGAACAAAGGATGACGGCTCCGTTTTGTATCTACCGCCCTGTGTATACACTCCACTACTGTGTCTAGAGTAGCTACTGTTATTACCTATAGCCTTTTGGACCCCAAACTGAACAGAATGTATGTTCTATTGTAGATCGAGTGGCACGCTCCCTACAGCTACTACAACCGGGAGCCACGCACACCTGCACGCGCGCACCTGGGATGTGCACCAGAAAGTGCTTTTTGTTGCTGAGAGGACTCACAAGCCTGTCTTGCCGTGAGAATTTTACTATTGGAGATCAAAGGATCAGGTGGCCCCACCCTCTGCAGCTACTAAAACCGGGACCCGCGCACACGTGTGCACGCAGATGGGAAGTGCACCAGGAAGTGCTGTTTGGTGCCGTGAGGATTTTGATACAGGAGAACGAAGGATGAGTGCTCTGTTTGGATCTACCCCCCTGTGTGTACACTCCACTACTGTGTCTAGAGTAGCTACTGTTATTATCTATAATAACCTTTTAGACCCCAAAATAAAAAACTTTATGTTCTATTGCAGATCGAGCGGCCCTGCCCCCTGCAGCTACTAAAACCTGGGAAGTGCACCAGGAAGCGCTATTTGGCTGTTTGCTGAGAGCGAGGGGCAGCACCATATGGAGCAATGAATTCCTTTGTGTGGCTAGGCACTATTCAAAATCTGTCATGTGATAACCCGGTACAATCCTATAAAATATTATCAAGCCGGGATACTTCAACATCTGACTTGGATTAGTCGGAACATTGCTCTGATTCTATATCTGTGAAATCTTGAAAGAGGAAAGTCCATCCTGCTTCAAGTTAAGTTCTGAACAATTAACGGAGGCCACCCGACAAAGAAAAATGGAGGCTGTGACTGTGACCGAAGGGGAAACAGATATGGTAGTTGCAGCAGATGCAGCCCACATAATCAACACACATCCGCAGCTTACAAATGCAAAACCAAAGAACAATGTGCGCCTCACCAAAGAGAAATTGTGTGAAAGACCGAAGCAGGTGAGTAGAGCCTGAGCGCAATCGAGCTGTACCACAATAAAGAACACCCCAAAATGACGAATCATTTCTCTCCGAATAACGGGAGCAAAGTGTGTAATGAGCAACATGAGCCCATACATTTAGAACCTGATGTAATACACACTCACAATAAGAATGGGAACGTGTCTAATGTTAATGTCAATATTGATGTTAATGCTGATGAAGCAGACTGTGCCCTGAAAGAAAATGTAATTGATCTAAGTAAAACACTACCATGCACAGGAATAAAAATACTTGAGAATGACATGGCCTCTAGGATTCCAACACTATGCATGATAGTGGAAGCCCCAAACCTGTTGAAATGTAGGTCCCTTCCACAAACATACCAAATGGACTAATAACTGTTGAAAATGAAGATGATTGGCCAGGGATTAGATCGAGTGATGGGATTAGATCTAGTGATGGGATTAGATCTAGTGATGAGATTAGATCTAGTGATGGGACACCTACCGTAATAGAAACAGTACGAGACATGCATCCCATGAAGGAACAAAGTCAAGCAAATTTAGTAGACAAAACATGCAAACCGATTGTGTGTGAACCTAATTTTAGTGATAAATTATTAGTTACTGTGAAAATCAATGACGTGATGATACATGAAACGAACACTGGCTGTGAGTTAACATCTATCCACAAAGTTCTAACCCTAGTTGATAAACTAACAAATCTTGAAAAACATAGCGGCATAAATGAGAAAATATATGGCAATGTGAATGATGATGCTTTTAATAATATTAGCGAACAAGATTGTGTTGAAACAGGGATTGAATCACACGAATTAGCACACATACCCCTACAGATGGCAGAAGCGAAAGTAGCTCAAAACACTAACCAACATGATACTAGAGTGAAACCAAAGAAGACTGAGAGTGAATGTGAGATGTGGACTAAAATATTAGAATGTGAAGAGGAATCAGATATAATTGAGGACAATTATCCCATAGAAAAATGTAATCTAATAATCCGAAGTATTAAATAATTAGACATGTTTGAGATGTTAGAAAACTTACAGACTTCATTGCTAAAAAATTGTGAAGCATGGACAAAAAACTTGATGTACAACCAATACTACTATATAAAAGTATCAATAGAGGTAGAACATTGTTTAAAGAGAGAAGTATAAATATTGACGACTATATAAAAGGTAGTCACATATCCACCACATAAATTGGTATACAAGTAAGTGAAAAGGACGAGATCCATATCCAGCAAACTGTGAACAAGTAAATGTAGATATTAGAATACGTGTAGGCTTGATAAATAGTCAAACAAAAGAGACTAGAAGATCAAAGGGTAACACAAACAAGCAAAACATAAAAAAGAGAGCATCACAAGCAATAATGTATGGCTCTTCTAGAAAAAATAAGAGCATCAATGGGTGCATCTCTGAAGCAGGCACACACAAAATAGTTTTGATCGAGAGTGATGGGGGACCCCAGTAGAAAGCAAAATGACAACACAAAGTGTATCAAGTCTCCAACAGAGACCCTTAAGACTAATAAAGCAAAACAGAAAACTGTGGTGATACATCAAACAAAAAATAATGTTTAGAGAGGGCCAGCCCAGATTAACAATGTGCCTAATGATATTAGAAACTATTTTATATAAACAAATGATGCAACTAAGACACTAGACAACAAATGACTTAGTAATGATACGAATGCTTCCAAACAAAGAACAAAAAACAGGAAAAATAAAAAGAATGTGTGTGCGGATATATGTGACTGCCTCTTAGAGGCAGCACAAAATATCTTTGAAGAGGAGAATGAGGAAACGACACAAGGATTAGAACACACCAATCAAAAACAAACGCAAGCCACTGAGAAGGGAATATGCCCCAAAATAGACAGTCAGAATGGTTCCAAAGAAATAGTAATGCATGCCTCTCAGGATAAGTAGGAATAAGTCAAAGGATGCAAATAAGGTGAATAGTAGTAAGCAGACTGATACAAGTAGTATGAGACACATGCATGAAATGCTAGATGCGCTACAAATTAGAGCAGTAGTTGGAATTGATCAACACCCACCACTCAATCGTGAGACTATATTATATTTTCATGACATTCTTCCCCTAAGAGTTATAAAAAATGACGATATAATCATAGTGGATCAATTGGAAGATCCAAACAATGTGACCCCTAAAATATGGTGTAAATCTAAATCCACCGTAAATTATATCCTAAAACATGAAAACAAACCTTTCAAATTAGGATATAACTGTTTATAGGTACAGATGAAACGAACCAAATACGATATTTTTCGAATGACCTAAAATGTAAAAAGAAAAGATGTGAGTCTCCGAGTTGAAGACAAAAAACGAACTGAACTCAATATGCTAGGAGAAGTAAGCAATGTGAACATCCTTGCATCTATTACGCTCACCTGGACCCCACAGGGGTGTCGATCGGACCCGGACAGCTGCGGTCTCCGTCAACGTGCTGCGTAGTGCAGAGATGACTGTCTGGACTGGCCCGCCTAGTCTTGTCTGCTGGACCCGAAGAAGTATTTTCCTGCAAGTGAAGACCGGGATTAACCACCTGTGGGTTTTAGTGATGGCCTCCCAACTGTTCTCGTTCTCCCCCACTAATCACCTCCGATATCCCCTTAGTAACCTCACCTTATGTTTGTAAAAGATGAGCTCTCCATCCTGCGTGTCTTGCAGGGGTGCGTAGATACCAGTTACTTCACTGGTTTGAAGGCGTTGGGAGAGTTCCGGTAAGCATTGACTCTGAAGTCCCAGGCGGGATTGGTAAGTATCAAGTTCAAAGAGTTCAATGTGCCCGATGTTCACTCTTGTCCCCTTCCTTCCTTAAGTTGCAACTGAGTTCGTGAGAAGAAGGTCTCTTAGCTGCTGCTGGCATTCAGGTAAGAGTCTGTGTTACCCAACACTGTCCGGTAACTATTGCATGCGTTAACGTGTTGTTTTTCTCCCTCTTTACAGATGCGACATATGAAGATATGGAGAATAATACCGCCGGTGGTAAATCAGGTAAGTCTATGGTGGTAAGAGGTATTTGTTAATTCCCTTGGCTCACCTTGTTATTCTTGTGCCCCTAGGTACCGGAGTACGCCGAAGAAATGATGGAGACAGTGCCGGATTGAAAGATGCTGTGAGAACTGGTGAGTATGGCGCCGTGCTGGAACTGGCGAAGCGACCCGTGCAGGACTGATGTACTTTCCAGGTCGGGAGATGAAATGGATCCGGAATCAGATGAGGAATTTGAAATAAATTTGTTTTCTAACCTTGTCCTTTTCTTCCTCTTTATTCTAGGAGCTCCGGATTCGAGGCGGGCGTGGCAGAAGACTGGATGCTGGCTGCAGGCACGCGGGCGTGGCAGAAGACTGGATGCTGGCTGCAGGCACGGTGAGAGTCATGCTGCTGGATGCAGAATAACACGAAGCATGTGCTGCTGTTCGGGCGTGGTTTAAATAGCCTCCAAAGTAGTCCCAGGAAAGAAGTTCCCCAGGACCACACCCGAGTAAAAAATAGTCCCTGTAGTAAAATAGTCCCATCCAGGCCTCACGTTGGCTTGGATTTATTTGCAGCATGGTCTGCATGAGGTAAGTAAAGTCTATGAGCCTGGCGCCTGTGGCGCCAGGCCTGATTTTTATTATGAGCCTGGTGCCTACGGCGCCAGGACTAAACCCAGACAGCCCTTAGCTGGGGCTGCTGGGATTTTTGTAAATGTCTGGATGCCTGCTCCCGGGGCTGATGGGCTTGATCCGGATGCCCGGGGGTAGGTATCATGACAGCATCTGAGGATAAAACAGAAAATAGTATGCATGAAGTGTGTGAAAATGAAGGCTATTGGCAATGGCTACCAATGGCCTTCAAGGCTCAGTTCATAAAATCCCTTCGATGACACTGATTTTATATGCTCATGGAACACCAGGGGGCATATAAACCTATTTAGTATTGTTGCCCTCTAGGAGACCTGGATAACAGAGCTTTGTGATATGGATGGGAGGTGCACACTTCAGGCTAAGGCCATAAAAGATCTGTGGGGCAGACCCAAGGGTGGCCTGATGATATCAGCTTGACATCCATGTCTCTAAATGCCACCCCTTGGTCCACGCCTATGGTCCAAGCAGCCATAGTTAAATGCAAATCCTACTGGAATAACTTGCTATTGATAAACATCTATGATCCTCCCAGAGCCATTGCCAATAAAGAAAACATAGCCACAGTCAAAATAATTTTTAATGTATGCAAAAGTGGGACTCCAATTATGGTACTGGGCAACTTCAATTCAAGAATAGGAATTAATAATAACTGGGAAGATGAAGTAATTGATTCAGGGCCCTATAGACATGCTGAATCCAATAAACATGGGAAAGGATGGGCAAACCTTTTCCAGATGTACAACCTAGTAATGCTGAATGGGCATTGTGCAGAGACGCAACTACTGCATTCACTCGCATTAGTGGTAAAAGTTGCTCAACGCTTGACTATATTTTTGTTAACAAAGAAGCTAGTGAATGCAATTGACATGGCCATAGTAACAAGAGAAGAGATGATCACTTGCCTTTATGTGTCCTTATTGCAAATGAGAAATGCACTAGTCAATTTGAGTTAAATGGCGACATCTCTTTAACTAATGACGCTAATCGAATCAGATGGGACCTTAAAAACTATTGCTGACGCTGATATGTGACATGGGGAGGAGGTGAACCATCTCAGGCCACTTTAGCACTACCCGAATTTAGCACGCTGACTAAATTAATCAAAGACGCAACTGCAACAAAAAAAAAAGTACAAGAGTGTACGTGAAAAATGGAACATAGAACATGGGAATACGAATTTATACGATCATAACATACAAATAGCAACAAAAAAACTTAGACATGACATAAATGAAATAATTAAAAACAATAAGACACTTATACCTGAAGATGAAGTACCTAGTAGTATAAAAATGCTGGAGAGAAACGCCTGCAAATGGCTGCGAGAGTATAAGAACAAAAGTAAGAATCAGCTATGGATACGACTGGCAAATCTAGCCAGAACTAACAATAATGGCGGTATATGGGACTTTGTAAATGGGTTTAAAAAAAGGATTTGCCAGTTAATCGTGTGAATGAAGAATGCTGGCAAAAGCACGTAGGCCTCACATTAGAGATAAACAAACCTGTAAAAACAATGCAACTTGGATCTGTAGAGCAAACGTGAGCGACATAATAAAGATACTAGGAAATCTATCATCCTTCTGACGATAACTTTAATGGCTTAATCAGACTATCCCCATGGTTTGTGGGGAAGTGCCCTTCACACACTATTTCAACATATTGGCCAATCAGGACAAGTACCAAACACCTGGAAAGAGAGCACTATTCTAGCGATACACAAAAAAGGCAGTTGGAAAGAACCCATGAACTATTGGATGTTAGCAATGCTGGACATATCAGCAAAGATCTTTGCTAAAGTGTTATTATTAGAATTAAATCAATGGATTGCTAACAACCAAATACTTCCCCCAAATCAGACAGGCTTTCAAACTAAAGCATCTACAGTCCAAAATGTACTCACTTTAGTTTTCCCAATAGAATACGCATGGGAAAGACATCAACTCCCAGTGTATGGAGCATTTATCGACTTTAGATCAGCCTTTGACACAGTAATGCGTAACAGACTGTGAAAAAAACTCAAAGCCTGGAATATCCCTGAATGACTGTTGTCCATGATTAGGCTTCTCTATAAGAATACCATGGTTTGAGTAAGACTGGATGGGAAAGGGAGAGTTACTGGATAAATGCCTACTACACGTGGTGTTAAGCAGGGATGCATTCTCGCATCCACGCTGTTCAACCTTGCAGACCTTGCAATCACCATAAACAAGACAGAAACATGTACCATAAAAATGAGTAACCTTAATATTAGTTGGTTGGGTTATGCTGACGAACTTCTATTAGTGGACTACACACCGATGGGCCTACAAATCAAACTTGGTGCATTAGGTCAATATGCGAAAGACAATGGTCTAGGAATTAACATCCATAAGAAAAAAATGGTCAATTTTATTGGTAAAGTCAAAAGTAAAAAATCTAATCTTATGAGATGGAGCATCAATCAAACTAATGTAGAAATTGTAGAAGGTTTCAAATATCTGGGTGTGCATACTGACAAAAAAATAAGTTGGAACACTGTATGGGATGAAATTAAGACCAAAGGCATGAAAATGACTTATGCCTCGAGTAACCTCATCGGCAACCAAGGTGGATGCACAATTAAAACCATTATGATGCTCTATACTGCAAAGATACTCCCGTGTATGTTGTATGGAGTGGAAGTATGGGGGGCAAAAACGAATAGTGGCCTTGGGAAAGCTAGAGGCCAAAATACTGAGACAGTTACTAAGAATGCCAAAATCTCTCCCCATAGAATACTGAGTTATGAAGACTTAACTATCTTGAATAATGGAACCATCATGGTGGATGTTTCCCAAGTATTTAAAAACATAAGCAAATATAATGAATTTGGTGTAATTGGTAATAGGCATCGGACACATTGTCGATGGGTAATAGGATTTGAAACTGAGCACATCACACACACTAACATGAGCCTTAAGAGATGGGTAAAGAAGAAATTACAGAGGTTGGTGAAGGAAGAACAGGTTGTTCGTTTAGCAACAAATGTCAATAGTGGCACCTTTATCCAATACTATATGGAAAATAACATGACGCCAAAGTACATCTTTGCATATCCAAATAGTAGGATAATACGGCTATACTTGCTCTTTAAATTTAAAGCCATTGAGATCAGAGGGGCAAAACTGGGAATACTGCGTAAGGATAGATAATGTAGATTATGTGGTGCCGCTGTGATTGAGTCGGCTAAGCACATTATGTGCCAATGTAATAGCTTAAACTCACTAAGAAACAAGCACATGAAAGCATACAATAAGTTGATCAACTGTGATGAAGTAATGACTATGTGCGACAATTTACTAGAGTGTAATGACATCAACCTAATATACCATATGATGATATTTTATGGAATTTGTATGGGTGTGCTTCAGACCGTCTCAGGATTATTTTAACTTAATGTATATAGATTTTATTGTTGTTTTTTCTTTATTATTCTAGCACAGAAGATGAGACTTTTACTTATGATTGTCCTTTTTCAGTTTTACTTTGTATATGTATCTGTTATATGCAAAACCACTATATGTGTATTATGATTAATTAAATAAAAATAAATAAGAGACCAGGTGTATGTTTCTCTGAAGCTGTCCTGCCGGCTTTGCCTGTTATCACCGCTAGAGGGAGCTGTTGCCTTACGTATACAACAATAAGACTTCAAGCTCATCTTCCAAATGTGTATTCCAACAATTATAACATACAATTAGCTGCAGAAAAGGCCCAAGACTGGGATACCACTGTAACAGCATACTTTAAGTTGCATACACTAAGAAAATATATACATTTTTTTAAAATAAATTTAAACAGAATTTCATTTCATTTCATTGAACATTATTTCTTTAGCAAAATAAATTACTTCTTTTTAATTTCTTGATATGTTTTATTATATCTATAATATTCTTCATGTACGTTTTAAACTTTATTTGATTCAATTTATGTTATTTTATGATCTTATGTCTACTTCAAATCATTCTGCATGTGAATTTTACTACTCCGACATCCCTCAACATTATATATTTGAGTCCAAAACCAAGACAATGAGGAGCATATACAACAATTGGCAATATGTTCAACTTTCAACAGATTCTGTGAGATTTTGTTTGAGGTTACTACTCCTCCACCAAAAGGTGCAAGATGCTATACAAATTCATTTTTTCTATTAACATAAATTACGTTAAAATACACCACATAATATATTTACACTCTGAACATGTCTTCCTTTACGCACATTAGCCCGTGTACACAGTATTTTCTACCAGTAAACTGATAAACAAGGTTTTATTCTTACCGGATTCAATGTTTCTCGTCTGGTTTTGTACTAATTCCGGAGTATCATTAAATGCTGCATAACCCTGAAACAGAATTGAAGTGCAGATACTGTTTATTCCTGCACATAATGGCGCACATAGAGCAGGAAGGAGCAATAAACTGAAGACTTCTGCTAGCCGTAGGCAAGTAAGTATGGACAAACTCTTACACAAAACCTACTGTTTAACAATGCTCGATTTCACAACAAATACACCTTTGGCAGCCCCCAAGGACTATAACTAGCCTATGCTGCCAAAGTATCCAAAGCATAGCGTTAAAGCCACCTTTCTGAATTTACTTTAGTTTTATAATTCCCAACAGTGAAAGACTATGGTGTTACTTCCAGCATGTTTACACCTGCATAAACGTAGTGTTGGAAGGGCATTCATGAAGTGTACATGACATTGGGGTGGTTTTGTGGTCCTGTTGCATAAACTGTTCATTTACATAATAAGTCAAAGATAGTTACAGTTTCAGATTACGTTTTCAATACTTCTAGAGGCTCACATACTCTGCTCAATGGCCCAAAAGGCACAAGAGCAGTGACACTTGGCAGACTGGCAATGGGCTACTGAGGGCACAGTCTGGTTTGATCGATTTTCAGTTTCCCCTAGAATCGTCAATCGCCCAAATGCGGCACTCCATACAGCAAAGAAGCCGGTCTCTAGCATCTTACGGACATGTTTGCTTGTTTGAAGCATTGAAAGGAATATGTTTGAAGCTGACAGAATTACTCCATCCAACTTGCACTGCACTAAGTCTCTGTGACCAATAGACACTTGGGATCATTAACTTTAATATTCAAACTGAAAAGTGGAAACCGCCAACCTGAGCATTTAAGTGCACTACTGTTCCACTCTGTGCACGTTTCATTATTTGCTCTACAAAGTGCAAAAAACCCACATAGATCCGGGGGAACATAGTTTTACGTGCACTATTTGCAGTTGGTAATGCAAACAAGTGTAATGGCCTCTCACCGTGTAAGCGTGGCTGGATGCATTTAACCTACATTCCTATGGAATATTCCAGGTTTTAGCCAGTGCTAGAAAACTGTGGATTCAATAGGGATGCAATGCAATTACACTACCATCAAAATTAGAAGCAGAAATAAATGCATTTGATTTAGGCAGGTCATAGGGAGGAGGAGACAGAAATGGTAATTTTGTTCTATGCCCCTGCTCCACATTGTAAAACTCAAAAATCCCCCGAAGTGCTATATCTGGTGTAAAAACATGCACAAAGCGTTACAAGTGGTTTTCACACCAAAGTGACTGCTCCAGGGATAGGAAAATGACCTCCGCTTTGTGGCCTAGTTCTGATACAACTTGTTTTTCACTATCCCAGCAGGAGACCTGCAGCTACATTTTTCACAGTTTGCTGTTTAATCATGAGGACCTTGGGGTGATGAACTGTTCCCATAGTTAAGCTTCAGTGATGGGACTGTGAGGACGGCAGTCTCTCAACCAGGCGGTGCCAGAGAGTTAAAGCTGGGCTTCTGAGTTTCCTCTTGCTGCATGAGCAGCCACCTAGTTTTCCAGCGATGAGAGGTTGAATAGGCTGGATCCAATGCCTGCTCATGCCCTTCTACTCAATTGCTTTAAGGCAGGGTTGGCCAGGTCCAGGCATCGAGGGCCAGAAACATGTCGGATTTTTAGGATACCCCTCATTAATATTCATGAGATTAATTTGCATACAATGATTCGAAATATATGCAAGTGTTTTCTCATGGACATTAATGTAAAAATAAGCCCCGAGCTGGGGGGAGGCATTACCGCCTTCAGTTGTTAAACGGTTAAAGTATTTAGCAAGTGAAAAAAGAAAATGAAAAGCTGCCTGGCATGGAACGGGATACGTAGTCCTTTCTCCCTTTCAATTGCAGCCATTTAAAAGTGAATTAAAAAAATAAACAAACGAGATAGCTGCCAAGGTCCTGGAGAAGGGACACACAGCTGTGGGGATGCGCCAGCTCCAGCGCGGGACCAGGCAGCACAAGGTAAGTGGGGCCAGGGTCGGAGGGGGGAAATATGTTTAAACGGGGGTGGAGAGGAAGAGGATGCGGGGCACAGGGGAGCACTACCTGGACACCCGGCCGGGGAAGATGGCGGCCTCCAGAACTGAGCAACTGCAGAGCGGCAGGATTACCATATGGTAATGTCCCCACTTCGAGCCTCCTCATTGGCTGTGGGGACCAGGCCATGCGCCCGTCTGGTACTGATGATGGATATCCTGAAAACTGTCAGTATTTCGGACCTCCAGGCTTGGAGTTCGGCAACCCTGCTTTAAGGCGTGGACACATAGGTTTGTGGCAGGACTGCTGGTAATTTCACATGAAGGAACAGCCAACGCAACCAGTGTTCTGAATTAAGCAATGGGTGTCCCTCAATTTAAGCTGGTGTAACTCAGCACTGAGAACTTAACAGTTTATGAGGGAATGAAAAGCTTAGCACAGAAGAATGTAATCAATTTCGTCATAAACATCTCAGTGTACAGTTTCCTTTGGAAATCAATAGAAAAGTACATGGACGTGATGGGCAGGCTCTGAAAGCTATCCCACAAAACTTGTGTTGATTGTACCCTCTACATAAGAATCAATGGACACTCAACAGGAAGTGTTTGAAAGGCTTGGCAGACCATCCATGCTTTCTGCAGGAGAATAACCGTAAAGGCCTATCCCTGAAGCCCGACAGATGGTGGCCATCTCCTAACACAAAGTAACAATCCTGACTTCATTGATCCCATTAATACGAAAAAGAAAGCATTGGGAACATTTCTCAGTAAAAAAACACCTTGTAAAGCTTAATTTACCTTTTGGACCAGACTTGTAAGATCGGTTTTGCGTATATCATTTAGAATGTTGAGCTGCGACGTCACATTAGGGAGCTAGGGCAATAAGCAAAAATATTTAGAGAATTTTTATATGAAAATCCAGATCTTTATTTTGCTGACATACACACTGATGCAGTATATCCATCTCTATCAAGGTACAGTCATCAACATTTCATTGGACTATTTAGAGAGAATACATAACAAATATCCACATTATTAATATAGACAGCTCCAGAACTGGCCAGCATTCCTCCTAAAAAGCATGCTCTTTTACAACACATCTAAGGCTCAAGTGCAAGAATGCCCCTCGATGATGTTTTAGGACACAATCACTTGGACAGAGCAAGAATGCACGTATATGATGTTTTTAGGCCATAAATCACCTATCTACAGATTGAATACATATCAGTATCGCTTGAAGAAGCAGGGCCTGCATAACTGGAGCACTATTGGAAGATTGTGAATGAGCTACATAACTTGTATTAAGAAAAGCTTGGGGGCGTGCAAGGTGATTGGTAAGGTAGAGTGAGGGGTAATGTCCTCATTAGTCTGTTAGATGTGCAAAGAGGTGGGTGAAGGTTTTCGAAGTGGTGCAGAGAGATGTGCAGTGCCAGTGAAGCCTACCAAATGAGCAGTGATGAAGAGTGGGGAGGTAATCGGACAAAGTCCTTGTTGGGGGAAGGGCAACTGTAGATAGAGAAGAAAGAGTTATTATTAACTTGACACATTATATACATTTTTGCAATAGTTAAAACACTGATATATTTTATTACAATCTACCCCCCCCACTTGGGATTGGACAAGTCCTATACAAACACAATCCAATCTTTCTCCAATACTCCCATTCCCATTGGTTGCAGCTATCTTAACTTCCATCTTCAGATCATATTCATAGCACACCCTTTTTTAGGATTTGTCCGTGGCAGGTCATGACATCATCATACAGTTACACATTCACATATAAGCAAACATGTATTACAAGTCGCAGCCGGTCTGAGACCTCTTAACCCTAAATGTAATTGCACATGATTTGCACAAATACTTCCAGCAACATGAGGGAGCGAAGAATAAACAAGTTCCCTTTGAACTGTCGATATCCATCTCACCCACCCTGGCTTAGTGGCGCCATTAGAACGTTCAATTTATACGACTACCAGTTCAACACTCAAGGCCACAATCAAAACAAAGGGAGTATCGGTCACTCTGGCCTTCAGCGTCACTCACCCCACGTTTGTTGTTGGTCAAAAACAAATGGACGGATACCTCTGCAAGCTCCCATGCACTTAAGAGATTACATCTGCTTTCGCGATACTGCTAGGCCATAAAAACCATGGGCCTGTTGGCTCACCATCTGCTCAGTTTATCATTACTTCTCCTTTGTCCTTCAATCCTGCAAAACTAGTTGTTCACAGATGTTCAGAATTAACCTTGCAAACTGCTGGCTGCAAAGTTTAATAAATGTTTAAAGAGAGCACACTACCTGTAGATTTAGAAATTCCCAGTGTATGTCTATCAGTGTGCAGGCATGTTTAATAACTGTTGTCTTTTCTTGAGTGTGGGTTCTTCATGACAATTTCCCTTCCTCGTATGCGCTTTATGAAACTCCTCGTGGCCCAGCTTCTAGGCACTTGGTAGCATACCATATCTGGATTTTGTTTATATTGAATTTGGTGATTTTGTCATTTATCTTTCCACGTGCATATAGATCAAATATGTATTAATTTGAGCACAAAGTAACACTTGGAGTAACACATCCCATTCCCATTTAACTACACTGGATACAATATTGCAACATCGCCCCAGTCACAAATACTGCACGTGCAACATGAAGCCCTCTTCATCATTGGGCCCTTTCCTGACCACCCCAACATTCCCTCCTTTAGTTAATACTTTATCTAATAAATCATATTATTTTTCCTTAAAACGATCTTCTGGGGAAAAACCCTACCATCATTTCTCACATTGCTCAAGGGGCGTTGCTGGGGGGGGGGGGCTAAGGGGCTATAGCCCCTGATCTTTTGGTTCTAGCCCCGGATAGAATCTCAGGAGCTACAGCCAAAAGACTAGCTAGCCCCCAGTCCCAACAGTTCCGACATCAGCTTAGCCCCGGGTCTTTCCCAGACCTAGCAACTCCCCTGCATTGCTCCCAATATGGGCATAATCCTCCGCTGGACAAACCCAACTCATCCCCACACCATTTCCGCATCTAACCGCTGCTCCACAGAATCATCACAACTTGGTGGAGGACACAAGGCAGCCTCAGTCTGAGTACCCATGTAATATGAAAAGGTAGTGTATAGCATGGCCTGGATCCCCAAGCATGCACCCCAGATAAAAGCAGACTGCCCTTGGGCCCATCGGAAAACTCCCAGCCAAAAGAACGGATGACTCAGCCATAGGGCAAAGTTACTATTGTTTATTAACGAACAAACAAAACATAGATTACAGCAGAAAAACAAAGTTCATCCAGAGCTCGCAGCTTCTAAGCATGTGTCACCCAGTTCTATTCTGGTGAGACATCAAAAACACTGATTCCCTCCTGGAAACCTATCAAACATGGTATAGTCTTTATAATGAAAATGTAATAAAGAATGACTTATAACAAAAATGATATAACCAAAATAATAACGAAAATGTATGTGGGGGTGAGGTAAAGGGTTAAATCTTGTGAAGAAATGGTTGGGGTCAATTTTTAGCTGGCTGTTGGAAACAGGGGTTTTGGGGGGGAAATAATTCATTATAAAGACATGTAACCGTCAAACATTTGTATTGGTCAGTTTGGGCAAGATATATATAAAAAATGTAAAGGTTAGTTTAGGGATTCACTGCGATGTCCAGTGGCTCCTACTAGCACCATCTCTAGGAACACCCATCTACAATGTTGCACGGTCGTCGAATGACCATTGGCCCTTGCAACAAATTATATCCCCATGCAGAATGTTGGATTTGGATTCCACAGAGTGTGTCGCCCCAACCCTGGGAGCCCAGACAGTTCTCAGACTAAATGTACCTCTTCAAGGTAATGAGAAAGAACACGGAGGTGTGAAGCGTTCTCTAATGCTGCTATTCTCTGATCGCCCAAGTCTGTGAGAGTGCAGTCACTTAACAAAACATGACCAACACTTGTATCGTCTTTTCTCTCGTTCTCAGGGAGCAATCTTCTCTCTCTGGAACACGTGTGTCGAGACCACGAAAGGATTTTAGCCAGAATTTCTGCAGGTGGCTCACTATGTCAGTAGATGCAATTTTCCTGATTCGCCTTCATCCTTGGCCGGATGTCCTGTTTCTACTTGCCTTGAGCTGTGGAGATCATGTCTGCTTGTCTGTGTTTCTCGAACTTGTCTCCTTTATTGCTGGGTCTGATGGCCTATAACTTCTATAGTGTCCCTTATGGCTTCTCTATGTTAGTGGGAGTTTAAGCATATGCAAGCTATATATACAAATTATTCTGCATCTTGCGGTTTCAGCTTTGGCAAAAGATATGAATATAGAAATATGTATGTGTGTTCGTCCTCTGCCTAAGTGGATCATAAGCATGTGCTTCGTGCCTATATGCAATAAACTAGTGCAGGTCTGTGTAGCTTCATGAATGGATGGATATGTACTTCATGTATAAGCGTGGCTATGTTGTGCTGTCACTGATGAGGTCATTGGTTTCTGGTTCTCCAGTCAGTTGACCCGTTCTATCAATGTCAATTCCATATCGTCCAAATCATTGATTGGGTACGGTCTGAATCGTTGTCTAAGCAAATACAGTTTTTCACACCTGTGATACATTGATGACAGTGATGGGTTTAAGAGCGAGGAACATCTATCATTTCCTTTTCTTTGTGTATCAGGCCGTACGTGGGCATGAGGTTCAGATTTGGCCCCTCGTCTACAGTAGTGGTTATAGCTTTGAACAGAGTCACAGTCATCATGACAGCTGCTTTCAGGCAGTGCAACATTGTCAGAGCATTTGACAAGATCAAAACATAATAAGAAAAAAAGACAAAGATAGGCACCAGAATTGTCATGGCTCATCCAAGCCAGCAACCAAGAACAAAGAGTCCAACCACGGGTCATTCGTGATTCCTGCCTCGTTCTCCATGGTTACTCTGAGCTTATGCAAGTCGGCAACAGTCTGAGTCAGGGACCCATTCTCTGAATTGTTGGGAGGCGCAAATGTGAAGCACATGCTCCCTATCTTCTGGCAGACCCCTCCTTCCATAGATGCGGGGAGTTCGAGGATAAACCTATTCTGCACGGCTATGAACCTCGGGTCCGCAGTTCTCCCTTGATGGCACTAAAAGCTGATTCAGAAGAATTGACAAACAGCAGCAGTTCCTACCGGGTCACCCTGATCAACTTGGCATTTACCGAGTCCTAGGTGGTAGGAGGGATGAGAAGAAGGTCTATGTGTGACCAAACTGCTGGTACTGTTCAGGAATGCTCATTAAAGTATTTGATGATGCTGCTGACATATAACTGGACCGACTGGTCCATCGCAACAGTCCCTCCTGTCTGTGGTCAGACAGAGTCATTTATATGTCCATGTGCGATGCTAAAGGGGATGCACGGGCACAGGGCACTAGGGGGGCACAGACGAGGCTTTGAGCATTGGGCGAAGCGAGGATCAACTGTTCCCCAGGAATGACAAGGACAGGCACATGTAACGAATAAAACTTCACACACCTCGCCAGGCTGGAGTCAGAAGTGCAGCTGTATGCGTTGAGAGTGGCTGCAGTTTCTATTTGTGCCAACAGGCACTGTGCCATCACCCTTAGAACACAGAGAAAATTGGATAAGTGTCTGTATCTTATCAGGTCTCTTGGGCTCCTTGAGCTATGTTAAATGTTGTAAATATTTCTGCCACACATTTCCACTTTCTTGGTTTACACGTGCCCCTCATCCCTCCAGCTCTGCAACTCTTCACCCCTTGGTCCCATCGGTTATTTATAATAGCCCCATTTAAACTCAATTGGACTCTTTGCAAAAACCAAAACTTCTGCTGCTCTTTACGGTCTGTAGCTGAAAGTTCTTTGTCAACAGGTATGAAGGCATCATGAAGCAAGACACAGACAATAGATTCAAAGTTCAAAATAAAACTATTTATTAACTGAAATGTCAGGGTGGTTTAAGGCCTAACTTTCTCTATGCTAAGGTGGGATTTCCCTACCTGAACAAACTAAGGAAAGTCTGATTCAAAATCTGTCTGTGTCCAAAACCTATCCTTGCCCTCAAAACTAAAGCTAAACAATGTTTAGGGATATCAACAATAAATGAAATGCTGATCAACACAAATTTCTGAGCTTCTTCAAGCTTCTAGCTTCCTTTTCAGCTCCCCTTCCCCAAGGTCAAGAAAGTTCCATGAAAGTCTCAGGATAACCTTTCCGAAGTTCAAAACGTTTCCACAAATCCTTGGCTATACCTTCCCCAAGGTAACACAGTTCCGAAGAAAAGGGTCTTGAGGTTCCGTCCTCAAGACAGCATTAAAGTTCATAAAGTCTCAGGGTCCCCTTCCCCAAGACTTCAACTGGTCAACTTGGTTTCAGTCTTTCAATGCTTAACACAACTCCAGATCAACTTGACACTCCTTCTGGATTAAATTAACAGTTCACTTAAATCACTCCTTCTTGATTTATTTGAACAATGTCTTTAGCTTTCACAGTTGAGGGTTCCCTGGTCTAGGCGCAGTTGTCAGACCACACGGTCCACCCATTACAGGTCGCGCAACCAGGAACTCCAGGCTCTTCAGCCCACATAGCTTCTCCTTGTCGGCCTCTTGGCATTATATGAAGGTTCATACTCTGTTGGCTTCCCCTGGCTAGCCTCTTGGCCTTGCCACAATGTGTCATATGGCCTCTGCCAGCCTTTGGCCTTGCCGTACTGTTTTCATGCACGACATTTACTGCGTGGTGGTTTTATTGTTTCCGCACCTTTCTATCATGCTCTTTCGTAAACTACCACACTTGTTTTCTTATTTTGTATGTTGCTTTCAAATGGGCACTTTTCTATTTGTCTTTCATCAGATCATAGCTTTGCCCATACGGTTTTCATTCAGTTCGGTGTTCAATATTCGTGATTATCTATTTTGCCGCTTAGTTCTCATTCATCCAGTGGCTTTGGGTCTGTTTTACTTTGCATATGTAATTTGTTGCATTCAGCGTTCTATTTCATTCATTCAGCATTTGTCATAACCACACAGCCCCTAGGAGCTCCCCGGCTTTGAGTGACATTCCCCTGCATTCACCGGTCCTTGTGTTCCATTCGGGCAGCTGCGTCGCTCCACTTCTCCTCCACCGCCTAGCTTGCCAGTCAGCCGTGAGCTCCGCTCGCACGTCTAATGCTTCTCTCCGTTCGCCGGTAACTCTGCTTCCCTTCTGTGGATTCAGGCAGTGACTTTTCTTCTTTCTCCTTTGCATGCAGCTCCGGCTGCTCCTTTGTGACCATGGAGGCTCCCACACTTGAGGAATTCTGATGAACCAACTCACCCTGGGCTCCACAGGTCTTCTGGGTTGTCTGTCGGCATCTTGGGTTCCCTTCAGGTCCCACCACGTTTGCCTCCTTATAAAAAGGGTTCCCTGCTGGTCTCCCCAACACAGGCCTCCCTGTTGGTCTCTGTGTTGCTGGTTTCCTCCCTCCTTATACACCTGCAAAACTTGACAGGTTTCAGGAGTTTCAATTAGCATTGCCTGACTACAATTAGAGGAACATGCCTGACCTTTGTAGCATTCCTCCTCATCTCAGTACTAGAGTGGGGAAATGACCCATTGGTGTTCACTACTCCTAGACGCCTCTTCCTCGTCCCAGTATTGTAATAGGTTGAATGTGGGAAAATGAGGGGAGATGTCTTACAGTATCCCATAAAGGCCAGGGGAGGGTTAGGTTAGTTTTCACAGGGAAAAGGATGATACCATGTCTCGCCAGTGGGTAGCCTCTTCCCAATCCCCAAGGAACCTCCACCCAGGTGTTCCTCCCTCTCTTCTCCACCCCCAGGGTCAGGATCCAGCGATGGCCTTTCCCTGGACACCTGAGCAGAGAATCCAGTGGGGGTATGAGTGAGGATAGGATCACGTTTCTCACACATGTAAAATGGATGTTGTGACTCATTGCCGTTGGAACTGCCCTTGGACCCTGCACAAAGCTAGATGCTCTAGACACAGTGCATCTGCTAACTCTATTTTGTTGGGCATAAACACCCAAGGTATACCAGAAGCATGGGGCATGAGAGAGCATATATAGCAAAATCCTACATATCTCTCTCTCCTAATTCTCCTCATGTGGTTATACCAAAAATGATATGTCGCAAAACCATGTGCATCTACTTTTGGGTCTACATTTTCATCATCTTCATTGTTCAGGAAATCAGCATCAACATTTCTTTTTGATCTTAATAATATGTCCTCTGTTCATATGAATCACACAGTGTGGCCCATGGAAAAGCCACTCATTCCAGCGGCATACAAAGGTTTGGCTATAAATGCAGTCCCCAGGGAAACATGATGGCTTGTGCTGATCGGCAGTTTCCTTGCTGCTTCCTCCTATAGGCTGTTGGTGAGAAGACACAACCTGTGAAGATATAATTCTGACACCTTTGGTTAAAGCCCTAAGGTACTCCCTAATCTCCTCACCCAGAACCTTATGTACACCTGATGCAGTTTGTGCAGGTGAGAGCGCTGTGTATAATCTACGTCTGTCACAATCACGTGAGGGCTGAGGTGGTGAATCAGGTGAGGGCTGAGGTGGTGCTCTTTCCCTGGATGGTTCCTCAAATAAAATAAAACCAAAGGAAGACAGATCCACCATGATTTCCTTCATTAATTACACATCTTAGCCAACCAGATCTTAGGAACCCCATTTAGCCGTTCCAGGATCCCGTTGGCCTGCAGGTGGCACACTGAACACAACCTGGATTCCCAAGAGCAAAGTGATTTCTGAGAACAAGGGATTTAAAAAGTGGGTTGCATTGTCGGACTTCAAGATCTCACAAATTCCCCACTGTGGAAATACCTCCCTAACAAGAAATGTTGCTGTAGACTTGGTACCATGGTGTATGCAGGGAACAACATCTAGACAACAGGAAAATGGATGAACTATGACTATAAGCTACCAGTAGTTATTACATTTAACAAGCATATCAACAAAGTCTATATGGAGTTCCCTAAATGGCCCAAATGGCCTAGGCAAATTTCCCCTTACTAACCTCATGGTGTTTCCAGGATTGAATTCCCTATAAACTATACAGTTTCCTACAAATCTACTTACCTGTTCCTGGAGGTTTGGTATAAACCATTCCTCCTGGACCTCTACTGCAATTTGTCATTGAGAAGTATGCGACGAGTAATGTAACTGCTCTGGAGCCACAAGAATCAGTTCTAAAGGCATTACTACCTTCCCAGTCAGCTCCTGCCTCCACAGCAAATCCGTGGCCGTGAGGACACATCCTCTCTTTTCCCAAAGCTCCTTAAGTGCTTTTCTTTGCATTTCTATGATTTGAAACTTCAGTACTGCAGTTTATGGAGCTGGCAACTGTACTTGCTGGGACACGGTTTCCAGTTTCTGAGAATCTGTAAATGGAAAATATGCGTCTTCTTTCATTGCCCTCTCTGTGGCATCATTTCCATGTGCTTTTTAGTTAGTAAGGTTACTGTACGCAGTGCTTTGTACAATGCCTACCTCTGTGACCAGGGTTAAGGCTTTGTTTAGTCTGGAAAGCAGTGCAGCATGCTGGACAGGAGTGCTGTCAGATCTCCTAAACCCTCTTCTCTGCCACCTTGATAACCCTGATTGCACTATGGAGGATACATACGCATAGTCAGCACTTACCCCAGTTTCTGACTGACTGGGCACACTTGGACTCCCCACCTCCCCCCTACACTTGCCCCCCCCTCTCCTGCACTGTCAGTGCACTTGCACGGTCTGAATGTACCATGACTTGAAGATTGCCTATCTATCCTCCCTGTCCCCCCACCTTGCATGGTGGCACCTCAATGCACTTGGAAAAACTGCAGAATCATCATCAGACCTATTTGCTGTTATCTACACTGTTAATTGTATTATATGCACTTACTCTGCCTGTGCAGATTTGTATCATTCCGAAATTCAAGGACTCTGAATGACTGTTTTTCCCCTTGTTCCCTCCCTCCTTGAGCGCTTTACAACACTTGTGTATAGGCGATTTACAAATAAACATTACCATACCATTAATATACCAAATACTATCGCCTTCCCCTTACTCATTTCTAGCGCCTCTGTAAGTGCCACTAGTTCCGCCACTTGTGCAGAGTAATGCAAAGGCAACAGTGTCTTCAGTCTGACCTAGCAGTCCCCATCCACAAGGCCCACAATGGCTGCACCTGTATGCCTCTCACCAGGATCCTGATTAATTGTTTAGAACCCATCAACAAAAAGTACCTCACCTCCCTCCAAAGCATCCTCCTTAACACTCGTCCTCTCTACCTCATAACTTGCACAATCGTGGACAATGTCATTAGGTTTCACTGGCTTGGCTACAAATGTCGCAGGATTGACTAGGTGACACCGTAAGGGATGTATCGATGCATTCGATAAAATATTCTCATACTTCAAAACTCTGTAGGTTGTCAAAGTCGACTTGACTTTTCCAACATCGAAAAGACTGCATGTTCCACGTACAATGTGTGACGCATCAACCATGGTTCGTCCCACAAACTTGGCCTGGGACCCTTCCCATGTGGCCAGGGAAAGGCAGACGCTTCCTGTTCCTGACCCTGGGGATGGTGTTATGCAGGACGATCACGTGGGGCGGAACAGGCCAGGAAGACTGGGATATCCCTTTATATAATTTTCCACATAATCCCACCTCATTGATGGCAATTTTCCAAACAGAAGAAGTAAAGAACTCTATGTTTTCTAACAGGGACTCAAAGTAGTGGAACAAATAAGAGGGCTGAAGAACAATGCAGGCCTGAAGGTCAAGCAATTAGTCTTAACAACTCACACTTGAGGGAGGCTGAGAGGCTTAAAAAGCTCCCTCATGTGCAAACCATTAGTCGTAGTTGGAGGAGCAGTAGCAGTTCTAGCAGCCGCCAAAGTAGCTGGGGCAGGAGAAAGTGGCAGAAGAAATCATGTTGCTGGCAGAACCCACAGAAGTGTGATGAAAGAAAGGATGCTGGGATTTTCCATTAGCTTATTCCAGTTACTAATCCTGAGTTGTTCATTTTCCCCCAAAGTCGTGATCGCAGAGGTTGTGAAGCAGAAATAGTAAGGTTTGAACGCTTTTCCTCATGTGGACCTGATTGCCGAGCTTTCACAGCAAGAGGCATGCAGCAGACCATGCCTGGAGGGTGGAGTGCTCCAGGTGGTCATGGTGAGCCAAACTCTGTGCCTGTGTGGAGGGACCGAAGGCAACTTGAGGAAAGAAATGTGCCTGGTGGAGAAAACACACGTAGCAGATGTCCTGCAGCATGTGAGAGGCCGAGGAGACGGTGAGTGGTCCTGCGTGTTCTCATGCCTTCAGGCATTGCAGGCGGGCAACTGTAACCAGTTGTTTTTCACTCACGAGCGAGTGAAACTGAATGAAGCTGACCGGGGCATGTCAGACAATGGAGTGCAACAAGTGTAACACTTGCGTATAGATGAATGTGCAGTGAAAGGAGAGTTTTGAACATTACCAATTTTAAAAACAGCCTTAACAGCATTAATAATGGGCGCCTGTACCTAAAAGTGATTCCAACGCAAAGAATAAGCCTAAGTAAAGCCACATTAACATTGTATCCTCCCGTGGCCTTCTTCCTGCTCCCACCTGTGAGGCTAAAAACCTCTGGGTCATCTTCGACTCCACATTCTCCTTCTCTCCTCACATCTCTGACGTCTATAAGAAGTTACACTCCCACAGCTGTACCTCCTGAGAGGTATTCTTCCTTTCCTCTCCTTCCCCCAGAAGCTCACTGTCTCCAGAGCTCTGGTTCTCTCTAAGCTGGACTACTGCAACAGCTTCTTTCTAAATCTGCCTGCCTCTACTCTCCGCCCTCTGCAATTTATCGAAAACAGGACTGCGAGACTTGTCCTTGGCTTCAAGCCCAGGGATGGTATCTCTCCAGGACTGAAATCTCTGCACTGGCTCACAGTGGCTGTGATGATTAAGTTCAAAACCCTCTGCATTGTCCACAGGACCTTCTGGGGTCTGGGGCCTCAATACCTTCAACTCTCTCTTCCTAAATACCTTCCCTTCTCGAGTTCTTCGCTCATCCGCCTCCAACTCCCTCAGGGTTAGTCGCTTCTCCAAGCAGCGAGTTGGTGGTAGATCTCTTTCTTCAGCTGGGTCCTCCCCCTGGTACAGCCTCCATGCCTCTCTGAAAATCTAGGAGAAGCGGCTACAGTTTCGGAAGCACCTGAAGACCTTCCTCTTTGCTTCTGCTTTCTCTCCTACTCTCCCCTGCTGAACTCCTGGCTGAAACTGAAATTGCACTGGTCACCTGGCTACCCTCTGTTCTCTGGCCCAGGGGCCCTCCCCGCCAGTTGCACACCAGCACTGCCCACATGGCATACCTTGCACTCGGGCGGTTTCCGTATCCCTACAGCCCCGCCCTCAGCACTTGACACCTAATGTCTGCACTTACCCTTGCACTTGCCACCAGCTGGCCGCACTTCTTATTTAATGTATTTATTTATTTTACTGTTTATCCTATGTACTGTACTGCACTGCCGCTCCCCCTTTCTCCTCACACTTTTTCCCTTCCCCCATCCCCTGCACTTGCGCGATCTCAAAGTCACCTGGCCGAGTAAGATTGTTGTCTCTGTCTTCCCTCTGTTCCCCCTCCCTTGCCTCGTTGTGCCTTAAAAGACTTGTGTATAGACGCGTTATGAATAACATATCATATCATGTCAAACCAAGTGTTAAACCTCAATATTATGCACCAAAGAGAACAAACAGGCATTACCTTAAGCCCAGAGTTGAACAAGCGCTGCCCTCAGTCAGAAGAAGCTAAAGTAAAGGTTTCTGTGGAACTAACTGTTGCTACCGAAGGAACAAGGGCTACTAGAACATCTTTAAAGGTAGAGAGCCTGTAAATGAATGACTAATATGTAAAAGAAACAGCAATTAGTCATGAACTCACATTACCAAAACTAATAGAGGTTGAAGTGAAAGTATTTGGTTGGTGGCTTGACAAAAGAGCAGAGTGGTTGAAAAGCGCCCTAGAAGAAAGTTGGTGTTAAGAACATTGTCTAGCAGAGTAACAAGGAAATGTATATGAATCTTGTCTTTGTTACCAAAGTTGTGAAGAATAGTTGAAAGCTCTTTTAAGTGAAGACGTGTTAAACTTTAGAAGTGTAAGTGGAACTAAAACTTCAGAAACAGTACAATTGAAAACACTGTGAAGCAGAGATTTGAAACTGCACAATGTATCCTTGAAGGAGTTAGGTCTGGCATGAGAGGGCACCAGGCAGAAGAGGAAGTAGAGGACAAGTGTATAGTGAAAGTGCTGTGAAGTCTTTCCCAACCAGAAGTTGTTGTGTTTCATGGTGCTAAAAGAGAAGCACTGTGAAAGGAATCATTGGTGTTTACAGTGCTAAGAAAGAGGCTAACAAACTGACTTTGACAAGAACTGTGTTGGAACTCTCTTTCAACCCCATATTTCCTTGCCGTTTTGTGCTGTTCCACGGACATTGACTTCGACTTAAAACCTGGGGAGGGGGAATTCTCCCAGGTTATAATCAAGGACTTTGAAGGTGTTGTAAATACAAATATTGACACTGTGACTTGCCATATATTTTCTTGTTTATGTTTATGTATAGATGTGAGGGGCAAAAATGTTATGTTAGAAACTTTCCCTTAGTTTATTTAGGCAGGGAAATCCCTGTTAGACTAGGGCAAGCGAGGCATTTGGTTGACAGTTTTAATTTAATAAAACTGCATTGTTTGACAAATCATCTGACAGTTCTGACCCCTCACAAATGACACTTAGCAACCCATGGTAATGGTTGAAGATGTTTGAATTGCAAAAGCCGCTGCCGCTAAACCTTGCTCAAAAGCGAACTGTCCCTGGATCACTGGGTCAGGAGTACAGTATAGTATTCTAAAGGTGCATGGTCTTGTGATGTTTGCAGGGTCAAGACCGCTGTCATCACCTGTCTGTTTGAGTGAGAAAACAAATAAAATGGTTTCTTGTTATTCTGGATCACCAAGACTGGAGCATTGCTGTTCATGGCATTGAGTTACCAGAAGCAAGTCACCATTTCCCCAGACCATTCTATCAGACCTTTCACCTTCTGCGCTTCTTTAAGTTACTGCAGTAAGGGCCTCACGTAACTAGAGTAGTCAAAGATCCAAGATCTACAATAGTTACATAGTCTGAAAAACTGCTGCATTTTTTTCATTATTTTTAACTGCGGTGGCTCACTGTGGCATAACACCTTCCTTACTGCGGGCGATTTCACCTGCCACAGATATACTACCATTGCCTGGCAGTACTGAAATTTTTCTTTCTCCACGTTGTACCCCTTCTCCACAAGCAGGGTGAGGAGCATTATTGAATCTCCTCGATACTGCTCTTCTGAAGTGCTACAGACTAGGAAATCGTCCACGTACTGGATTACTGTACTGGACACATGTAAATTCCCCAAATCCATTTGAACCACCCTGTTGAAAACACTTGAAGATTCACAATGCCCATGGGGCAACCTTGTGTGCTGAAATCTCTGACCACGATACACAACCACTGCGAGGAAACAAAGAAAAATGAATTTGGAAATACACCGTGGGTAGTATTGAAATGGTCTGTTCTCAAGGGTTCTCAAGGGTGTGTTCTCAAGAGCCTCAGGGAACAACGCTAGCATGTTTCGTGTGAATTAAGCGGGCAAAGACATTCTCTAGGCCTGCATATAAAATCAAAGATATATACGTATGAATCTTTATATAATAGTGCAGTGGTTGTTGCACTATAGTTAAGATAAGTATCAAGTTCCATAGGAAACCTGAAAATTAAATTGCTAATAACTTTTGATTTGCATGATGGATGTGGCTGATATTTTGCAGAGAGAAAGTCTGCTGTGGGCTCTACAAGAATGGAAATCATGGGAAAGATGTGTTAAATTGTTAATAAGAAAGCAAAAAAACACAGTTTTAGTCCTACTCCCATTCATTTCCCCATAGAGAAAAAGTCAACATTTCTGTGCAGCACAGGTACGAAACAAATTGGGCACAAAGCGTTGACTCGATTTCCGTGAGGGTTCTGGGGTTTCTCGCTCCAGAAGTCGTTAAAATATTTGACGCTGAAGGGGGTGCCCCCTTTCTCCCAAAATCATATCATGTCATCATTGTGGTCATATACTGTGCAGCAGGGGGTGCATAGTTAAGGTGAACTTGCTCGAAATGCGATTGCTGAATTTCAGGGGTTTTGTTGCGTTAAATCTGATCACCTGAACTCTCTCTTAACCAAGGATTTTTTGCCGCCCTATAGTTAAGGTGAGTCAGACTCCCATAAGAACCTCTTAAAATTCTATTGTTGATAACGTTTGAAACCAGTAACGGATTAGGCTGAAAATTTGAAAGAGATTAGGGACTTGTGTGCAACACTCACCCCCACCCCTCCCTCCACCATACCCCAAACTGCAAAGTTTGGTAAAGGTTTGTTAAAAAGATATTACGAAGAAACAACTTTTTTTTTCTCAAAATTCTTTTTTAGAAAGGAAACAGCCACCATCTTGTTTTTCTCCCCAATGCGAGATATAGACGTGGATAGATATAGCCGAGGATATGAGAAAAGGAAATGTAGGAAAAAAGCTATCTGCAGTTCAAAAAACATGCAAATGCTATCAGTCTAGAGGTGAGGGGGTGGCTAGGGGACACCAAGTGAAATTGAGAAGTTAGAGGCGGTCTAGGGACTGAGTTTGCAACACAAAGCTTTTCTGTAACCTCAGCTATATCCACAAAAAGCCTACATCTCAAAGCAAACTGCGTCACAGAAACAGCCTGTGTGGTGGGGAGAAAGGGAGAGGGCAGGAGAGGTAAGGAGGCCATCTGGGGGCTGGGGGGGTGCTGGCACAGACAATGGGTGCACTTGGTGAGGGGCAGAAATGGAAATTATTTTCTTTTTTGGCTGTTTTTCCCAATAACGGCGGCTATGAAGTAGTAAAGACAGCAGAGGGTATGTGTAGTTCAGTAGCCACTGTTTTTTTCATTGGGGTTAAAAATCACTGGCCTGGTCTCCCTTCCATGCAGTAAACAGGACAGACACTGTTTAGCTTCAAAAGGAGGAAGGGGTCAGGCCATGTTGCATAATAAATGAGCCAAAGTTACAAGAGAAACATGCTTGAGTAGGGTCAGTTATTTTTTTAAACCCTGCTACTGTCAGTCCTTGAAGGTTGTACACTCAGAAACAATTGTTTTGCCTTTCGCTAAATTGCATTCTGGTATTTGTAGTCTCCCAGTTAAGGTTGGGTATAACATAGTTCTACAAGGATTTATGTATTTGAGTGAGACTATGGTATGAGTACTTTTCAAGTTAAGTTTATAAAGCACAGTATTGTTGAAAGCCAGACATGGTGGTGAGGAGGGAAAATGATGAGTGAGCAAGTAAGTCATGAGTATTTGCCTACGATGTGGCAAGAGAGTTTGCAATCCTGGACACTGGTGCAGTTATTTTCCTCTGATTGAGGCTGCTTTTCAGGACACAAGTAAAGGATACATGTGAGTGGACAGACTAACTATTCTTCAGAGGGCGGTCGCAACCCCTTGTTTTTTTTTAGGTTGGCAAGCGTGCTCAAATATATGGCTACCAGGATTTAACTCAGGTTGTCATGTCTCCATTGCAGAGGCTTACTCACAAGACCACAATCACTTGTTTCGTATTGGGATTTTGTTTACCAGGGAATATTTCACGACAGATTGCCGAGTCTAAAATGTGAGTACCTTTTATACTTTGCCAGCATATTTATTGGAACATTTCCTCTCCTGTTATTTTTCTGGTGTTCATTACTTTTTCTTAAAGTCCAATGCTGTTTTATCTTGCACACTTTCTTCTAAGGAGAAGGTCTAATGAACTACATTTGTATATTAAGATATATGTTCACTTACTGTGCATATATTCATGGGTGCCAGCTTTTGATTTTCGCTATGGGGCAAATGTACCTGGGCATATGTTATTCTTGCAGCTGATAATTGTTTCTCTTTTCCATGCTGCTTAAATGCTGTTAGTTGGGGTCGGGCGATGTATCACAACAGTCATCAAGAGCCATAAAACAAGGTGCTTGTAGCATGCTGATTAACCAGTGTGTAATCCTCAGCAAATAATGTAATCACACTGCGAGTTGCCTAAAAACATTGTGAGTTCTGAAAGCCTGCAATCTTTTAGACATCATAAAAAAAATTATATTTTTACATCTACAGTGGGTTTCCCATCCATGCAGTAAACGGGACTGACCCTGCTTAGCTTCAAAGCGAAGAAGGTGCTAGCCACTCTAGGCCATGTTGCCTAATAAATGAGCCCACATTACAAGACCACTTAGAGTAACATGGCCTGAGGGGGCCACATCTTTCCTCACTTTGAAGCAAAGCAGGGTCGATCATGGTTCCTACATGGATTGTCAAACTATATTCGCATAATACCATCTGATTATAAACATTGGCCTAAGCGCATTCGCATTTGTACTGAAAAACACGTTTAAACAGACCTGAATAGAGTTGACTTTGCCGCCATCTTAGAACCATCCGCCTTATGTCAACATTGATGCTGCTGAGAGCAGAATGTTTGTCTTGTGCTAAGAAACCTTGGAGCCAAAGTGAACCTCAATTCAATTGTTGTCTGCACCAATAGCTTCATCCTTATACAAACACTGGAACTGAATGTTGGACAACTAAAACTATGTGCCTTTGCAGAAATCCATTGAATTTATTTCTTGAAACTGGACTTACTTTAAGCTGGAGAACCAACATGACCAGACAGAACAAAGTTGTAACCACTGTTTTTTTTTAGTCTGGAAACATTTGAAATATTCAAAGACAATATTGTTGTATTTGTCATGTGAACTGGGCATGAACCCTTGTAAGATATTAACTTGGAGAATGGCTGGATGATGTGGCTGGGACTGTGTATAAACAATGCATGCTTCGTGATGTCCAGCACTCTTCCCTCACGGTGTCTGCTGGTACACACTGCAAGGCGCTTGAGAGCCAGATAGCTATCTGTACTTTGATTACAAAGTATACTTATAACTCTGAACTCGTGAGTGGCGTATTTCATTTTGGTGGTATTAAGCCTCGATATTCCCTTTGGTCTTTCAGGATGGGAGACAGTGCATGGTCCAGAATGCTGTGTGTTTTCATAGTTTTAAATAACTCATAACACACAGCATGCACATTTATTGTAAACGTTGCTACTGTCAGTTCTTGAACATTTTGCATTCAGAGACCATTTTCTTGCCTTTTGCTGAATTGCATTATGGAAATTGTAGTCTCTCAGTCAAGTTGGGGGGAATAATACCACAATTGTACACTTTTTGTATAACATAGTTCTATGAGGATTTATATATTTCAGTGAGACTATGGTATATGTACTTTTCAACTTATCTTTATAAAGCAGAGTATTGTTGAAAGCCAGACATGGTGGTGAGGAGGGGAAATGATGAGAGTTTGCAATCCTGGACAGTGGCACAGTTAATATCACCTGAATGTGGCTGCTTTTCAGGGCACAAGTAAAGGAAACGTGGGTGGACAACCCAACTTTTTTTTCAGAGGGAGCGGACGAAACCCATTGTTTTTTTTTCAGGTTGGCAAGCTTGCTCAAGTAATTGGCTACCAGTATTTTACTCAGGTTGTCATGTTCCCAGTGCAGACGCTTACTCACAAGACCACAAGCACTTGCTTCATATTTTGCCAGTATATTTATTGGAACATTTCCTCTCTCAGGTTATTTTTCTGATGATCGTTACTTTTTTGAAAGTCCACTGCTCTTTTGTCTTGCACACCTTCTTCTACGTAGAAGGTCTAATGAACTACATTTGTATATTTCACTTTAAGAAATATGTTCACTTATTGTGCTTGCAGTTGGTAATTTTTTTATCTTTTCAGTGCTGCTTGAATGAGGTTAGTTGGGGTTGCGCAATGTATCACAACAGTCAAGAAGAGACCGGCCATAAAACAAGGGGCTTGTAGAATGCTGCTTAACCAAAGTGAGAGATCCTCAGGAAATCATTTAATCTAATTCTGCATTGCATAAAGCCATGGTGAGTTCTCAAAGCCTACAATATTTTATACATAACAATACCACTATCAAAACAGGTCAAAGTCAGTTGTGTGATTGATGGACATCTTTGAGTGATGGGTTAAAATATAGAGTGACCGTGCCCGCCAGCCATGGATGATGGCCCTGGCTAATGGTCTGGTAGTGTTCTAAAAGGATGTTGAGGGGAGCAATACATTGCAACAAAATCTTTGAAATTCAAGGAAAAAAACTTGAGTTGCAGGGACGTTAAGGTGAGAATTTAACGCAACAAAACCTGTGAAATTCCGTTAAAGCCACCTTAAATGCGTGCCCCAAGTTGTGCAACCTATGCCCACAATGATGACATCACATATGAGATCACTGATGACATCACTGGTGCCATCACAAACACAAAAGTCAATGTATTAAAAAATTGGATACTATTTAAAGATGACTCTTACCTTGTGTGTTTTATTTCAATGTTAACATGTTAATCACTTATAAACGACACACAGAAAGAAATATGCATCTATGTACATGATTTAAACCGTTACGTACAGTGTCAAGGGTATAAATCCATCGCTGTTCAATACGGTGTTCAATACGGTGTTCACTATTCTAAATTGAAACATAAGGACACGGACATGAGATGGTTTATACTTCAACATGGTAAACCAAATATGAGAGGCGGCGATATGGGCAAAATATTACACCGTATTGAACAGCAATGGATTTATACCCTTGACACTGTATGTAACGGTTTAACTCTCAGTTGAGTGGAATGCCCTTATAACAAAAAATTAGGTACTTTTGTCCACCATCTGATATAGATAACAGATAAGCCCCTCTGATTTTCTGTGACTATCTGTGACTTTATATAACTTCTTCCAAGTAGCCCGTTAATATGGAGGATCTTATATTGATTGCATTTTTCTTTTCGCATACACTACTCTTAACTAACACTGATTCCGATTGAGTATGAGTCCTTTTTCTGTGACTGATATGATTTTGGGATGGAGTCCCTTCTCTATGGACGCGTGTTATCCGCGTTGGTCACGGCGACTGTGCCTGCATTGCTTAGCAAAATGTATGAATTATTGGCACGGAAGAAGCTCCGTGCTAGTACTCGCGGGCCTTTTGTTTGTGTGTGCGGCGTGCCATCTACGTGGGTTGCGGTGGCCGTGCCTGCACTTTTAAACAAACACTTTTAAATAAATGTGTTTGTACGTTTGGTACGGAAGAAGCTTTAGAGTACTTCTGGCTCTGCCCCTTTCATTGCATCCCCCCCACCCTCACCAACCTTTTTTTGGCTGGTTATTACATACAAGTACTTCTACATAAGAAGGTTGTCCACGCTTATGGGGACATAACACGATCGGTCGTGAAAATGCCAGTAGTAGTTGAAATACATCATTAGACTTCTATAGATATTGGCAGTTGGTTGTCTATGCATAGTTGTTTTTGCAGCCTGCAACCTGCACTAATTACGGTGGCGCACTGGGTGTAGTTAGTCGTTACAATTTTTTAACCTATTTTGACTCACTGCCACATGGCGGTGATGCAACTAATGTACATCCATTTTAATTATGCACTATTTCCAGCAGCCTTGTGCATCCAAATTACGAAGACGGTTGCTGGAGAATAGGCAGAAAGATTTACAACTATTACACAGCCCGTAGACCCTTAATGGTGAGTGCAAAGAGTTTTTTGCACAATTTTTTGCTACTTTTCTCCTGGACCATGATGAGAGAACACTAGATGACATACACGATACATTATATAATAGAATGCTCTGGCTTTTACAGGTCTGTGGAGCCAAAAATCTTAAAATTCTTGATTTTTGAGAAATTTGAGTTATCCGACGGGATGCTTATCAGCGAAGAACTATAAATCAGATATCTTTTGACTATATCATCATGTACTATCAAAGAATTGTTTTACTGATACAGAGAACTAAGATGTTTCTCTGTTTGTTTCACAGGGTCTTGATTATATCATTGATACCGTGAAACATTGATTCCGCATACTTAGTCGCCTACCTGTGAATTGACACATAGGGTTGAGTAGGTAGTGATGTTGAGATGCTATACACTTGACAATAATAGTCACTCTAATTAAAAAAATATGGGATGACAACGGACACTGATGGCATTTTATGTATATCGTTTTTTAGATTTGACAATTGGCGTATATTGTTCCAAAACACAAGGGCAGACACAATTCTCTGCGCCTTACGTCCTGAAGAAGGTCTTAAGAATGAAAACCAGCAATTTCTGTTAAATGTGGACCGAAACACGTGTCAACGACTATACAAGATATTCTGGTTGACTGTTTGACCAGACAAATACGACACCTGAAAGCAAAAAACTGGGTAGATAATACCTTGATTTATGTCTTCAGAATTATATGTATTAAGTGAACAATACATTATGTGGAAAGAGCCACATTTGTTTTTTTAGGGAGAATTTTGTACGAATGGGTGAGTTTTGAATGAGAGAAGTATAGATGAAATATATGATGATGAATTGTGATTTATGATTTTAAAACATTGCATATAACATTTAACTATGTATTTATTGAATACATTTGTGATACTATGTTTTAAAAAATACTTCTGTGTCATCTCTATCCATTGGTCCAACCTTGTTTTTGTAAACCCTCTATGATAACACAAGCCAGTGGATGCCCGAAGGCAAGTGCTGAAATGGGGCAGAAGCCTGTGGGCGATTGAGCGGCAGGCCGGGACACAGAAGAACACATAAGGGCCCAGGCCACCAATCTCACTGACTGTGGGGTGTTAGCACAGGAGTGAGAGGGGAAAGGAGGAGGCGAAGAGGAAAGTCTTGAGGAGCTTCTGGAATTTGAGGAGATCCGGCTCAAGACAGAGAGGAATGGGGAGGTTGGTCCAGAGAAGGGAGCCAGCTGAGGAGAGAGATCTGCCACCAGCTTGCTGCTTAGAAAAGCGCCTGACACGCAGAGAGTTGGAGGCGGAGGAGCATTAAGATCTGGAAGGAGAGTATTTGGTGAGAGCAAGTTGTAGATAGATTAGTCCTCAGTCCCAGACAGCCTTATGGATGATGCAGAGGGATTTGAATTTGATCCTTACAGCAACCGGGAGCCAGTGCAGTGATTTTAGGGCTGGAGATGTATATGTCCCTGGGCTTGAGGCCAAGGATAGGTCTCGCAGCCCTATTCTGGACAAGTTGGAGAGGGTGGAGAGAGGAAGATGGTAGATTAAGGAAGTAGTCCAGCCTAGAGAGTACCACAGCTCTAGAGACATTGAGCTTCTGAGGAAAAGTGAGGAAAGGAAGGATACTTCTGAGGACGTGGAGTTGAAAATGGGCCTTCTTGGCAAGGTCCAAGATGTGAGGGAGGAAAGAGAGAGAGGAGTTGAAGATGACTCCAAGGTTTCTGGCTTCAGATGCAGGAGAAGGGGAGAGCCCATGGAGGGTGGCCAGAGTGAAGGGAGGAAAGAGGAATTGGGAGTCATCTGCATAACACTAGAAGTGAGGGGAGAAAGTGGAGATAAGGTGAGCAAGCGGAGCATGATAGACGTTAAAGAGCCAGGGTGGGAGGCCACCAGGGGGCGTGCTGATGTTGGCAGCTTGAGCCCATAGCTCCTCACTCACCCGGTCTGAAGGGGATCAGAGCCCCCCTCTTTGAGAACCCTCCAGAGGGGAAGCAGCATAGCCTTCCGTGGGGCAACACCCAGGGCACATTGCCAGGCAGTTTGGGTCAAATCGGGCCAGCACAAAGAAAGTTACTTGAAGGAGAAGTGCTCCCAAGCGAAGGAGGAAGAGGTGCCCGCATCGCTGCTCCAGCCTGCAGAGGCATACTGGGACCTTAGCCACAGCACCACTTTGAAACTAGGGCCCGGGCAGAGCGGCAGTGAGGGTGATTGCCCCTGCAGGAGGGGCTGGGCTTCCCCCAGCGAACTGGCTGGGAGTGTTGAGAGGGGGCTGTTGTGGCCACCGAAACACAGCGGCATGGAATAAAGCGAGATGGGGGAGCTCCCCAGCTTGCAGGTGGCACTGAGGTGGGTGAAACAAACTGCGAGGTGTCTAGCCCCCCCAGGAGAGGCCTATAGACCTAAGAGGAACCTGCGCTTGGTGAGCCCTATCCCCGCCCCCCCCCGCGGGAGCAAAGTAGGACAGTGTCTATCAGCCGGATGGGCCTAGTCGTGTTCAAGCACTGTGGGGGCACCAGAGAAGGCTAAAGTGGGTGGAGGAGACAATTGGATATGAGAGTGTAGAAGGTGTTGGCCCCCTTCTTAGGGGTGTGTGCCCACCTCCATACACCACATTCCACAGCTCCTATGCCATAAGGACCAGAGCCGAACTCCCCGTCCCTAGGGACCGTAACCTGGCACATAGGTGAGAAAGGAGCACCTGAAGAAGGGCCGCAGAGTGGGAAAGTGCTGGCTCTCCCTCCCACACCCAGTGGGGCCTGGCGCAGTGCACTCACAGAGAGGAGGGAGATGAGTAGAGAGACGCGGAGAGCGAGTGGAGTCGGTGGTGCAGTGGTCCCCCACCTCTAGTCTTCCGAACATGAGCCGTCCCCTGGCTGCAGGACGTGAGGGTGCAAGAGACCCAGCTTCGAACACATCTGGAAGTAGGCCAGCCCACAGCCGAGAGGGTATACCACGCCGGCCAGTGAGGAACTCCACATGGACGTGAGAACCAAGCTAGCCAGCTTTGAGTACATGCCGGGTGAGACCCGGTGGAGATAGGGTCCCAGACCACCATGGCGGTAGCTGGGGATGACTCATCAGCCACAAAAAAAGGAGGTAGCTGCACTGATGGAGGAGATCAGAAGCATGCAGGCCGATATTGGGGGAAGGGTCGACAGAATAACCCAAAGGATGCACAAGATGAAAGATAGATTGTAAGAGGGGGCGTGGCCAACTGGCCATGGAGTAGGACGTGCTCTGTGCCGAGCTCCTGCGAGATCCGCCGTAGATCCGACTAAGTACGCACGAAAATTCGACTGAAAAGCCCAGAACCTGGAGATATGGGCGTTGGAATGCATGGACTGAAGATGCCATGAAAAGCAAGCTGTTCGCATCGGCAGATCGGGAGTTAAGCGAGAGTTGGAGGAAACGGCCGTCTGGATGCGTCGTTGGCAAGATGGCGGAGAACAAAGGAAAGGGACCACGAAACTCCCCATTGACCAGTGCATGAAGCAAATGACCGGAGAGATCTGACCAGCCCTTTCCCAAGCAGGATCGGGCACACGGAGTAGCGCTAGTAAGCGCAAGCAATTGTAGCGACGGGGACTTGCTACAAAGTTGCGGCGAGACGGCCTCGGGGGCCGCGATCCCCGAACAGCTGATTTTCGCTGTGGCTCGGGGCTGCGAGAACGCCAGCCGCCCACGACCAGCACCGAAGCTCCTGGGAAGTGAAGCCTGCGCGCAAGCAATTTTAGCGACGGGGACTTGCTGCAAAGTTGCGGCGAGACCGCCTCGGGGGCCGCGATCCCCGAACAGCTGATGTTCGCTGCGGCTCGGGGCTGCGAGAACGCCAGCCGCCCGCGACCAGCACCGAAGCTCCTGGGAAGTGAAGCCTGCACACGGAGTAGCGCTAGTAAGCGCAAGCAATTGTAGCGGCGGGGACTTGCTGCTAGGTTGCGGCGAGACGGCCTCGGGGGCCGCGATCCCCGAACAGCTCATTTTCGCTGCGGCTCGGAACTGCGAGAACGCCGGCCGCCCACGACCAGCACCGAAGCTCCTGGGAAGTGAAGCCTGCATCACGAGCGGACAATTACAACGCAGCCCCCTGCTGCTCACAAGCCACGAGCTGGGCAGTTCGTTTCTAGGGGGCTGGGCAGCGGAAGGAACTTTTGTTGTGAACCGGGAGTGCCTAGAGGCAGTGCAATTAAGTGCAGGCCTGATGCCGGTAGACCGCACGGAGCCCACGGTGCGACCCCTGCACTAGATTAACCATTTGTGCAACATAGGCCCCACGCTCGGAGGTGTGAGTGCTGCAGCTGGGCCCCGCAGCGTGTCTGGCTGACACTATAGCCTGTCTGAAGCGTTCATAAACGAAGCACCATACGAAATTCTGCATGGGCGACTGGAGGCCCTGCGTTCAGGTGTGCGCACCAAGAGTGAGTGCAAGTAACTGGGCCCTGCAGTGAGTTAAGCTGCTCCATGTGACTCTGACCCGGGTGTCATAGGAGTTCAAGTATATTGGTGGAAGGAACCCGACATACGTGGGAGGCCGCAATCCATTTGATCGGCACTTTGATTTGGCAGTAGACTGTTAACATAAGCTGGTGCTGCATACGGGCGGAAGGTACCAGCATGGCGACGAAACCTGCCAAAACCAAGGCCAGGCAACCCACCATAGAAGTTTTCGCAAGGACGCAGAGGACCCCTACTGTGCTAACTCAGAGCAAAGAAGGGGCTGGCGCAGAAGACGCTCCGGAAGGAGACAAGCAGCAGATCCTGGAGGCAATAACAGAGATGAGCGCGAAATGGGGCCTAGCAATGGCAGACTTACGGGCTGCCCTGGAAACTAAGATCGATGCGGTGGGGACCGAACTAACCCTGCTGAGACAGGATGTCAGAGCGCTGGCAGACAGGACCAGTGGCTTGGAGAGTGCAGTACAAACCAACACGGAAGTTGGCAGTGGTAATGCCAAAGAAATCAACGTGCTGAAACAGCAGGTTGCCAATCTGGAAAATAGGGTTGAGGAAGCGGAAGGAAGGGCGAGGAGGAACAATATACGGGTCGTTGGCCTGCTGGAGGGAGAAGAAGGCCGGGACCCTACAAACTATATTGAAAATATGATTATTCAAGCAATAGGGGCCGAAAAATTGTCCCAGGGGTTCACGGTGGAACGCGCGCAGCGCGCATTGATGCGGAAACCACGACCCGGGGCCCCACCAAGGCCTATTATCGCTAAGATCTTGAATTATAGAGACAGGGAAAAGATCCTGGAATTTTTTCGTAAGGGCGGTACGATTGAGAGGGCGTCTACAACTGTTACAGCATACCCGGACTACACGATTATGGTACAGAGGCAGAGGTATAATTATGTGGCTGTCAAAAGGAGGCTGCGGGATGCAGGCATCAAATACATGCTTCTGTACCCGGCTAAACTTAAAGTGCTGCATAAGAACAAGGCGTTCTTCTTCGAAACCCCTGAGGATGTCGTGGCATGGTTGGACTTGCTGGGGTGCCCCGAGAAAGAGGCGGACCGGGACAGGCAAGATGGCGATTCTTGAAGGACATGGCTATTCGAACAGGGGGGTAAGTGGGTGGATGATCCGGTTTGCACTGGGAAACCAGACAGATAAGACACTGATTAAAAGGCGGGCCTTGGCTCGTAATGGACTGGAAAATAGTGGGAATGTATTTAAGGTAATTTAAACAGTGACACAATGCGTAATAATTGACGAAATTGGAGTAACGGAACTGGAGTAATCCTCCCCCAAACACTGTTAGTTAAGTGGCCGCTAGGGCTGCTTTACCCTGCTGGGCCCTGGACGTAGGAGTGTGTTAGTCGGGGCTAGATGCGGGAGTGCCTGAGATCCAGGAATGGAGCTGGGCAAAAGTTGAGAGGGGCGTGGTTGGGGGATGGGGGGAGGTGGGAGGTGGGCAGGGAGGGGGGAGGAGTGTGTAGAGTGTATATAGTTTTGGGGAATGGGGAGTTTGGTGTGTTTTTGGTTGTGGGGAGTTGGGGTTTGGAGGTGAGCCGGCGGGAGGAAGTAGAGACCTCAGGGTCGGATAGTGCCTGTGGGAGGAGGGAAGGCGCCTGGAGATGCCATGGGGGACCTTAGAATAATGACATGGAATGTGAGGGGACTAAATAGTTACCTGAAAAGAAATAAGGTCATGCTCTACCTGCGCAGGCAAAAAATAGACATTGCACTGCCACAGGAGACCCACCTGACCCGGGAGAAAGCAGATATGGTGGCTAGGAAATGGAAGGGAGTGATGGTGAGTTCATCTTACTCTGCCTATGCTAGAGGTGTGCTTATTTGGGTGGCACCGCATGTCCCATTCCAACGGTTACAAGAGGTGGCGGAAAGTGATGGGAGGATGGTCATCCTGAGAGGGATGGTGGAGAATAGGGAAATAAGCATAGTGAATACATATGCCCCGAAACAGAATACGGCGGCATATATCCGGACGTTGTGTACCAACATAAGCAAATGCGTGGGGAGTGCAGTGATATGGGGGGGGGGACTTCAACTGCGTACTTGACCCGAGGATGGATAGGTCGGATAGGAAGGTAGATAGACCTGCTCCTGCGGCCAAGGCATTGCAGATATTACTAAATGACTTTGAGCTTGTGGACGCATGGAGAGAGTGTCACCCTCTGGAGAGACAGTACTCCCATTATTCTGCCCCGCAACAATTGTACACGAGGCTGGATTATTTTTTTATCACGCCCGAGGTATCTGCAGAGATGGTACAAATTGAATATAAGGCGAGAGTACTCGGACCACTCGCCCCTAATCCTCGCTTGGCGGTATCGCCCCTTGAGAGCGAGGATCCCGACATGGCGCCTGCGAGCGGAAGCATTGAAAGATCCCCTCTTCAGGGAGGGTATAAGGGAAGAGGTCGTACATTTCTTTGAGGAAAATACGGGTAGTGTGGACTCAGCGGGAACGCTGTGGGAGGCCTTCAAAGTGGTGATCAGAGGGACAGCTATTGCAAAATCCAAAGGTTTACAGGGTGGCATTCTGGCTGATTTACAGGAGACGGAAGAGAGATTGGAAGAGGCTTTAAGAGGTGAAGATGACGCTAGACGGGGGCCAGAGTTGATTCTCATGCTGCAACAGAAATGTGCAGAACATTGGGACAGATTGTGTAATCTGAATTATAGAAAATACGTAGAGAGGCAACACGCGGGTGGAGATAAACCAGGTCGACTTCTAGCATGGTTGTATAAAAGCGAAAATCCCAAGGTCACGATCAGGACTATCACTAGAGAGGACGGCAGTGTAGCGGACACACAGGAGGGAGTCAACCAAGAGTTTGTAGACTATTATGGGGCATTGTATGCAGACCACGGTGAACACTGCTGGGACACGATAACAGAAACATTGGAGGATATAGGGTTGCCTAAGTTAAGCGAAGAGGAGAGAGAGGAGCTGGACTCACCAATTACCCTAGAGGAGCTTGGGGAGGTGGTACGACAGTTACCCACTAGTAAGACGCCGGGGACAGATGGGTTACCGAGTGAGTTCTACAAGGCATATGCGAAAGAGCTCCTCCCCCATTGCTGGACGTATTGAATGAGACATTTGAGACAGGGAACTTACCAGAGTCCATGAGAGAAGCGATTATATTACCGCTACTCAAACCTAATAAACCCCGGCACAACTGCAGTTTGTATCGGCCTTTGTCGATGCTTAACCAAGACAGCAAAATACTGACGGCTGTGTTGGCAAATAGACTGAGGAGAGTGATTGGCATACACCCTGATCAAACAGGATATGTCCCAGGCAGGAACATCTCGAACAACCACAGGCGACTCCAGCGAATTATTGAAAGTAGTAATGGACAGACTGAGGAAATGGTGATTGTGTCATTGGACGCAATTAAGGCCTTTGATTCGGTCAGGTGGCCATGGCTAATGGCGACCTTGGAAGGGTATGGAATGGGTCCAGGATACCTACGGTGGGCGCAGATATTGTACAGAGAACCGCTAGCTAGGGTCAAGACAGGATCGGTGATATCGGACAGGTGGCAGCTAGGCCGGGGCACCAGACAGGGGTGTCCATGGTCCCCAATGCTTTACATACTGGCCCTGGAACCTCTAGCGATATATCTTAGACAACAGTATGATATGATAGGCATCGAGGTGAAAGGGGAAAAGCATTTGATTTCTCTCTATGCGGATGACATGTTACTGTATCTAAGGTACCCGGAAGAGAATCTCCAACACATCCTGGAGGTAATGGATAGATATGCAGGTCTTTCTGGTATAGCAGTGAACCCCCAGAAGTCTAGCATGTTCCCGTTGGGCAGATATGCGGGTATACCCCGGGAAATGTTGCCTGTGCTGCAGGTGCCATGGGCAGTGGATACGTTCCGATACTTGGGGATAGACATTTACCACACGGTAGAGGAAGAGCATAGACATAACACTGAGACAGCCCTGGCTAAAATCGGAAACTGCATGCGTTTTTGGGTGAAGTTACCCTTGGCTATGATGGGGAGGGGAGCGATGCTTAAGATGGTGGTTCTGCCTAGGCTCTTATATTATTTCGCGAATATCCCACATTTGATCCCGAATAAGTTTTTTGCCAAACTGAATAGTATGTGCAGAGATTTCTTATGGCATGGCACGCGAAATAGAGTGGCGTTATGGAAGTTACAGAACTTTCACGAAAAAGGGGGGATAAAATTGCCCAACTACGAGGTATATTATGTGGCCAGTCAACTGCAGTATGTCGCTAAATGGCTTTCGGACGAGGAAACCTCCGAATTTAGATTGCTTGGGCAGGATTGTGCACCCTTCTACTTAAAGGAAATGATGTGGGTACCCAGGGCAGAGCTGAGGGGGCGTCCCAAGATGATGTTGCTGGGAATGTGGCGCCGAGCGTGTAGGATGCTGGAAAACGCGGCTCCATGCTCTCCGCAGATACCATTGGTCACGCTGATGGGGGCAGATGCTCAGTTACGGAAAATAATCAGAAACCATTGGGAGCCGGTGGGGCTTGCAACCATGGGAGACATTTGGCAGGAGGGCTCAATAGTTGCCTTTGAGGAGTTGCGGGATATGTCTGGGTTACATCCAGGTCAGTACATTGCATATTATAGAATAGTGAAAGAAGTGAAGACACTGTGGCCGGAAACTGTGCTAGAGGGCGAGCCAGATGTAGTAGTAGATATGATATACGACATAGCGGAGGGGGGGCACGAGATATCTAGATTATATGAGATGTTGATGCTCAGAGTGGGGAAAGAGGTCGTCCAACTGAGATTGGATTGGGAGACGGAAGTGGGGACCCTGATGGAAGACGAGGTGTGGGAACGGGTGCAAGGGTACCATAAGAAAGTGTCTAGAAATGCCAGGTTGCAGCAGATACAACTATATGTCATGCACAGAGCTTATGTGACGCCACGGAAAATATCAAGGTTTGCGGTTGCGGGCCGACAGGCATGCCCTAAATGTGACGGAGAGAATGCGGACATGGTACACATGTTCTGGTCATGTCCGGTCATTGCGCGCTTTTGGAGGGAGGTGGAATGTAAACTAGCCCAGAAGGATGTCACGATTGTTGTAGACACGGTATGGGCCTGTCTGTTGGGAGTGTTTCCGAGATCTAAGAAGTTAAAACATGTGAGCAAGCTGAAAGATTTAGCATATGTGTTGGCAAAGAGAAGAATAGCCATGGCATGGAAGACATGTCACAGTCCACGGGTGGAGGTGTGGTGGAAGGACCTGCAGAAATGGGCAGAGGCAGAAACAATGGTTTGGCAGGATGCGAGCAGGATCGGGGATCTAGAGGGGACAGAGTCCCTGATGGCCTGGAAATCACTAATAGCGGAACTGTTTGGGTCGATTCCGGACCCAAATGACTCCAGGGGGACGGATCACCTACCACAGGATGCAGATACGGAATGAGAAGCCGGTTGAGCTCAGACGGGGGGGGTGGGTGGAGCAGTGCATTGATGTGGATTGTACAACGGTTTTTGATAACAAATGCTCTGTTTTGTTTGTACTGTTTTTGCTGGCTTTAATAAAAAATTAAAAAAAAAAAAAAAAGATAGATTGTAAGAGGTGGAACACAACCAGTCTTCTAGGGAAGCCATGGAGATGCAAATGGACTTCAGAATGCCTGAAATGGAAAGGGGAGAGGGAGAGATCACATTGATAATGGATGACATCGAGAATCGGGAAAGGGGAACAACTTAAGACTTTTCGGCATCCCAGATAAGGAAGGCAAGACAGAGATGGACCTGAGGAGGATCCTTCATGAAGTCACCAAACTCATCTTTGAGGATGACACTATTGATGAGGGCAAAATAGAAAGGATCCACAGGGCCGGAGGACCAGCTGGGGGCCCCTGGTTGGTTCTTGCCCGATTTCATAACTATCTTGATAAGCATTTGATCGTTGAGAGGGCAAGAAAGAAGGGCCCTGTGATGCACGCTAACTCCATAGTAACGGTCTTCCAGGACCTGTCCTCACTAACACTCGCAAGGAGACGTCTGCGCTCACCCCTAACGAAGTGGATAAATGAGACGGGTGTTCGATATCGGTGGGGCTTCCAGTTTTCCATAACCCTTCGAAGTTGACGGACTAAATATAAACTGTCCACTGAAGATGAAATACGGCGAGGCCGGGGGCTCACAGGGGCCCAATGAGTGGGAGGTGGGGCTGGCCAGTGGCACATTAAGGGACCCAAGAGACAACGAATGCCAGGGTCTCGGAAGTTCAGGAAACTTAACACATCTCCTGCGGCTGGCACCTGATGGTGGAAGAAGTTGTATCTTTTTCACTAAGTGGAATGCCAGGGTGGCGGGGGCGAGCCCTACCGGAGGGGTGATGTAGGATGGGGCGTCACTTATCTGAAAGGTGTTGAGCAGGTCCACCTGTCATTTAGTGAACTGTGCAACGGCGGGGACTGCGGAGGAGTCGGTTAAGGGGTGCTAAACGGAGAGGGAGGGAGGTGGGAGGAGGGGGGATCTGAGAGAAAATGTTGTTACTGTGTTGGGACCCGTGTGATAGGGTCCGGTTGGTGGTTCGGTTTCACTCTAGTGATGTTAACTGGGGAGTGCCACTGAGTGTTTGGGGAAGCGAGGGGGGAGGGTGTAGATAGAAGGGTAGGGGGAACCTGGTACCAGTGACCTCTCCTGGTTTTGCATTATCTTCCTGTGATATAGTTTGTTGTGGCACATTATGGCTAGCCTGGTGGCGAGGGCGAAGGTTTCGTACGGGGATAATATGATGGCGAACAGACATAAGGGCGCCCAAGAGAGAGAGCCGACTGAGGACGGGAACTCTTAACGCTTGGGCCTGAACTCACAGGCTAAAAGGTCCCTGGTGGAGAGAGAATTACGTAGGGTAGAGTTGGATGTGATGTTCCTCCAGGAGACCAAATTCTGCAAGGGGGAGGAAAGAGGAATCCCTGGTGGTTCGTTCGGCCAAGTGTACTGTGGGTCAACCCCTATAAGGAAAGCAGGGTTGGGTATCCTATTTAACAGAGTGCTTAAGTTCGAGGTATCTAAGGTGTGGTCGGAAGTGGAGGGGAGGGCCCTTCTGGTCTCAGCAAACATCAGAAAAGTGTGTTTTACATTTGCCACAATCTATGCTCTCAACCAGGGGATACTGAGATTTCTGAAGAACATTCTCCCGAAAATAATGGTGGAAAGTTCGGGACACCTAATTTTTGGAGGGAACTTTAATATAAGGGCGGATGTGAACCTGGATAGGCAAGGGCTGCAAGACGGGGAGCAGGGAGTGGGGAGGTCAGGTTACGGGGAGATTCAGTCAACTCTGGAACTGCATGGACTGAGGGACATGTGGAGACACTTTGACCTGCAAGAGAGCGGATACACCTTCTACTCTCCACCCCATGGAACCTTTACTAGGATCGGCTATGTATATGTCTCAAGGGACTTGTGGGAGGAGGCGTTGAACTCAGAGAGTTGCCTGATATCTTGGTCGGATCATGATATGGTTACAATGGACCTAGGATGGGTGGGCATGAACCCGAGGGGCTCCAAATGGAGATGTAACGAGTCTCTATGGAAGGATCCACTGTTCCACCAGGAGATAACTAGGGGGGTTGAGGAATTCTTCATCACTAATCATATGGGAGAGGTGAACATAAGGACGATATAGGAGGCGGGGAAGGCAACTTGGAGGGGGTACTGATCAGGAAAGGGGCGCAGAAAAAAAGGGAGTGGGGGCTAATTGAGAATAGGCTATGGGATGAGATAAATCACCTAGACAAACGTGTGGAGGCTAGGGGTGAGGGAGGAGAGCATTAAGGAAACCAGAGGGAAAAGGGAAGAACTGCAGCTTCTTGAGGAGGGTAAGATAATACGCAACCTGCCATTCCTCAAGCAGACATTTTATGAGAAAGGGGACAAGGCACATGCACTCCTGGTTGCCAGACTAAGAGGACAGAGGGCGGAAAGGTGGGTGTAGGAGGAGGGTGAGTCACATGAAACTTCCACAGAGGGGATTCAGGAGGCATTTGCCTCCTTCTATGACACTTTATATAAATCAGAGTGTGCCCCAGACACGGGTGGGATTGTAGAGTACTTGGCAGATATCCCCCTGCCCAGACTGAAGAAAGAGGAATCGGCCTCATTGGCAGCCCCGATAACAGCGGAAGAAATTCAGAAGGTGGTGGGGAGACTGCCCTGGGGGAAGGCCCCAGGGGAGGATGGGGTTACCGCAGGATTTTATAAGACCTTCCTACATGTATAGGTGCCATTTATGACGGAACTGTTTAATGAAGTGATGAAGACCGGGTGGGCCCCCAAGTCTTTCTCCAGGACTTTAATTTCAGTGATTTCTAAAGAAGGGAGGGACCCCAAAAAATGCGGTGCATACCGCCCAATCTCCTTGCTCAATATTGAAGCTAAGATATACACCAGGGTGTTGGCGGCAAGGCTCGTGGACTACATGCCGCGTTTGATGCACCCGGATCAGGAGGAATTCATCAAGGGCAGGCAGGGGGCGGATACAATGAGGAAAACTCTACACTTCATGCACAATGCCAGCGGAGTGATGGGGAGAACCCCGCCCTTCTCTCAGTCAATGCCGAAAAGCCTTTGATAGGGTGGAATGGGAGTTCCTCGAAGCAGTTGTGGCCAGATCTGGTATTGAGGGAGACTTGTACCTGGGATCATGGCTCTGTATGCTTCCCCTAGAGCCTGTGTAGCAGTAAATGGGGGATTTTCCCAATGGTTTGGGTAGGGTAGGGGGACCAGACAGGGTTGTCCTCTCTCCCCCTCATTGTTTGCACTCTCCATAGAACCCCTTGCACAGAGGATTAGAGAGGAGAGCAGGGTAGAAGGATTCACCATGGGAGGGGTTGTGTATAAAGTCGCCTTTACGCAGACGACATGTTGCTTCACATAGTAAACCCCATGACGTCTGTACCTGCAGTGGTTCAACAGATAGAGAAATATGGCATCCTGGCCAGACTTAACATCAATAAGTCGAAATCAATCCTTTTTCCACTGGACCAGGATCGAGGCGGTGAAACCAAAAGGTTTGCCCCCCTCGGGATGCAGGTTATTTTGGGAACAGTGAGATATCTGGGAATCACGCTTACAAGGGAGTTGGAGGAACATTTTGAGGCCAACTTCCCCCTCTGATGTTCATGATTAAGTCTGACCTGCTGAAGTGGAGCAAGTTCACAGTATCATGGTTGGGGACACTCAATGCACTGAAAACGGTCGTCCTCCCAAGACTCCTGTACCTGTTCCAAATGCTCCTGATTCACATCCCAAATTCCTTCTTTCAGGAGGAGATGAAGTGCTCCCTACTGAGATTTCTCTGGTAAGGGAAGAAGGACAGGATAGCATGGGCAGTTCTGGTGCTGCCCAAAGAAAAAGGGGGGTTGGTCTGCCGGACGTGAAACGGTATTATAAGGCTTCCCAACTTTGGGATTTGATACTGCACCTTATGGCCCAAGGGTATCTCCAATGGATTGTGCTGGACAACCGGGATCTCAGACCAAGTAAACAGTCTTGAAGAACATTACACGCAGTTAATTAACTTTAAACACCTACGCACTATCTTCAAGCTTGTTTTCCTTATAATAACTTTAACTGTAAATGTCTCTTTTCTCAAATGAATTTGAAACTTGTTAACTCTTTAAGTTTTCTTATAAAAGAAAATGAAAGTTCACTGTGACAATCTTAAAATCTTTAAAAGAACGATGTCAGGCTGAGAGGTCTTGTGTCCGCGGAAGCTGCTGAACCCCCGACAATCCCCCTGAAATGTAATTCCCAGAACTAGATTTCAATTCAGCTCTGCAAACTACACCCCAAAGGGAAAGGGGGAAGTGGATAACAAAACAACACCAGGCTGACTGCGTCAAGGCTAACCAAAGCTGTACCTGCAGAGGATATAAGAAAAGCAGATACAATTCCTTTATTTACTTACTTAACCTTAGGAATGGGAAAGACTTTAAATCCTTAACTAATAATTAAGAATCATACCTGGCTCTTCTCTTGAAATTTCTTAGAGAAGCTTGTAAAGAAGCTGCAAATCTCTCTTACTTGAGAAAGTTTAGTTCTTTGCCTCTTTTCCAAAATTCACTAGTTGTCCAGTTAAATTGTCTTTATTTATTCTTTCCTTTTCTTTCAAACTTTTCTTTTGTTTTTTCAAACTATTTACAATTCAATAAAGTTTGTGAATTCTTGAAGAAACACGTGTAAAACACACACGCGGGTTATTTCAATACAGATGAATTGCACGTTGAAAACTTCCTGCGTTGAAGAACACGCGCACGGTAAGCAAAATCCACGCGCAGAAAACACATGCGCTTGCCAAAACACTCCAAGTAGAATTCACGCGCAAACGAGAACACGCGCAGAAAACACACGCGCTAATAAATTCCCGTGTTGATGAACTTCCGCGCCTATTCACACGCGCCTTATAACCCACGCGCAAAAAGTTCACACGCGATCGAGTACACGCGTTTAAAATGACACGCGCAAGAAACCACACGCGCAATTGAGTTCTCGCGCAAAAGCACACGCGCTTGAAAACACACGCGCTATAGAGTTCTCACGCAGCAAACAGATTCTCGCGTCAGGAAGTACACGCGCTGGAAACACACACGCTTTAAAGTTCTCACACGACGAACGAATCTCACGCTAGGGGCACCCGCGCTGGAAAACACATGCGCTATTGAGTTCTCGCGCGGCAAGCCGATTCTCGCGCCAGGAATCACACGCACTGGAAAACACACGCGCTATAGAGTTCTCACGCGACGAACAGATTCTCGCGCTAGGGAGCACACATGCTGGCAAACACACGCGCAGTTGAATACTCTTGCACGCGCAAAGGTTCAACGATAGTTTCAGATTACACGTAGTACGCGTTTTTACAAATAGCGTTCAAGCGCACTCAGGGAGTTCAATAGTATAAATTCAAAGGTAACTTTTTACGATTTCTCAAGTAAATGTCATTAAGATGAACAGAGCTACAGTACAAACAAAGTCACTTATCTCCAGAGCAAATTCTTAAGGATCTTCAGAGTTTCCTGTCTTCAAAACGAATTCCTGAAAACTGATAGCTTCTCCAGAAACCCCCAAGAAAGTAGCCGCTCAACTGCTAACGCCTGAAGGATAAAATCCACCAGGCCCAAGTCTAAAGCAGGAGCAGCCACTAAACACGTCCTCTCAGCTGGGGTTTAGATGATGAAAGGCAAAGAGTGACAGTTTAGAATGTTCATTGTTGTTCTGCAGTGTCTTCTAACCAATCAGAGCTGTCACTGTGAGATTCCATTTTGCCTTGGGTCAGAACCAGGATTCTGAATCAGCAAGTTAAGGCCAAACCAACTACAATAGAAAACTTCCCACCCACACAAGGCTAATCTAAAAAGGATAAATAAAGAGAAATAATGAGAAGGAAACTTGAATAAGGGAAAATAGCCTGAATAGGGGAAGGAAACCTGACAGTACCCCCCTCCTAATGCCCAGTCTCTGGGCCTACCTTATGTGGATTTTTAGCATGAAACTTAGCAACTAAACGGGGGGCATGTACATCAACTGAATCTTCCCATGATCGTTCCTCAGGTCCATATCCCTCCCAATCAATTAAATACTGCAACCTTCCCCTCACTTTCCTGGAATCCAAAATTTGTTTAACCACAAATTCCTCAGATGAATCCTCCAAAATCACAGGGGAAGGTGGTGTTCTAAATCTAGTTCCTGAACAAACTGGTTTTAAAAGGCTAACATGGAAAGTAGGATGTACCTTCAATTGCTTGGGTAATTTTAATCGTACTGCCACAGGGTTGATGATTCTCTCTACCTCGAATGGGCCTACAAATCGTGGACTGAATTTATTCTTCCCCTTAATTTTTAGGTACCGGGTAGAAAGCAAAACTAAGTCTCCCACCTTATATTCAGGACCAGCCTTCCTTCTCAAATCAGCACACCTTTTATATTTCAACATGTTTTCTCCCAGCACCTTTTTTGCTCTATCCAAGTTATTCTTCATTACCAACAAACGATCTTCCACTCTAGGATTCCCAGAATCCTCCAACACCTCAAAACTCAGAAAGCGAGGATGAAACCCACGACCCAAAAAGAAAGGGGACATAGAAGTAGCATCTTTACCACAATTGTTGTAAGAGAATTCTGCCAACCATACCAAATCCACCCATTCCTCTCTAGCTTGTAAATAACACCTTAAAAACTTCTCCAATTCCTGATTTACTCGCTCGACTTGTCCATTACTCTCCGGATGATACCCAGAAGTCAAACTAACGTCCACTCCAAGTTTCTTACAGAAGGCCCTCCAGAATTTTGAAATAAATTGAGATCCCCTATCAGAGATAACTTGACTTGGGAGTCCATGTAATCGAACTACACCTTGCAAAAAACTATGAGCCAGTTTTTCTGCGGTAACCTCTCCCTCCATTGGTAAAAAATGTGCTTCTTTAGTAAGAAGATCCACCACAACAAGAATGGTAGTACAACCCTTATCTTGAGGGAGATCAACAATGAAATCCATAGAAATAGTGTGCCAAGGACGAGGAGGAACAGGTAACGGCTCCAATAAACCATGCGGCTTCCCAACTTGACTTTTTGCTTGTGCTCAGACTACACAAGTTTTAACGAAGTTCAATGTGTCTTGGCGAATTTTTTCCCACCAAAAATTCCTTCGAACCAATTCCAGAGTTTTTCTGAAACCAGGATGTCCTGATAAAATGGATTCATGACAATTTCTCAAAACCTTTTCTCTTAACTTGTTAGTAGGTACATAAAGCTTGTTATCAAAAAAAGGAAGATCGTCTTTCAAACTTCTGGCTGGATCCAGTCTCACCCACTCCTCCATATTCTGCAAGGACATGTTCTGGCGAACTTCATTCAAAAAATCCATTTCTTTAATGGCTCCAGCTAACAAAAAACGTTCTGGAGCAATTAGAGGTTCTGGTTCCAGAATCTCTCTCTCCTCACTACCAGGAAATTGGCAGGGATAAGGCATCAGCTTTTTTGCTCTGACTTCCGGGTTTAAAAGTCACAATGAAATCATAATCGGCAAAGAATAAGGACCAACGAAGTTGTCGTGGAGACAAGGTTCTTGCAGATTTTAAAAACAATAAATTCCGATGATTAGTAAGAACCGTTACCTTATGTCTTGCCCCTTTCAGAAAATGTCTCCATTCTTCAAAAGCGGACTTTATTGCTAATAGTTCACGATCTGCAATTGTATAGTTCACTTCAACGGCAGAAAACTTCCTAGAAAAGAATGCAACTGGATGTAGCTGACCAGTAGTTTCATTCCTTTGAGAAAGCACCGCCCCAACGCTAAATTTGAAGCGTCCGCCTCCACAAAAAAAGGTTTAGAGAGATCAGGATGAATTAGAATTGGACTAGAAGTAAATTTTTGTTTTAACTCTTGAAAAGCTTTTTCTGCTTCAAGGTCCCAGTCAAATTTCACTCCTTTTTTCAAAAGTCTCGTTATAGGAGCAACCAGACGAGAAAAACCTTTGATAAATCTCCTATAAAAATTGGCAAACCCTAAGAAACTTTGTATTTCTTTAACCTTAGTGGGAGAGGGCCATTCAAGAACTGCTTGAACTTTTTTAGGATTCATTTCTAAACCCTTAGGTGAAATTATAAAACCTAAAAACTCCACAGAATCTGTATGGAATTGACTTTTTTCCAATTTGGCAAACAAATGGTTTTCTCGCAGCTTTTGTAAGACTAAGCGCACATGTTTCTGATGTTGATCCAGGTCAGAAGTGAAAATCAAAATATCATCAATATACACGACAACAAAAATATCCAGGTATTCTCTAAAAACCTCATCAATGAAAAATTGGAAAGCCGCTGGAGCATTACATAAACCGAATGGCATAACTTGGTATTCATACAGCCCAAACCTGGTCTTAAACGCTGTCTTCCATTCGTCTCCTTCCTGCACACGCACAAGATGGTAAGCTCCTCTCAAATCTAATTTAGAGAAAATATTTGCTCCTTGTATTTGATTAAGCATTTTCGAGATGAGAGGAAGAGGATACCGGTTCTTAACAGTGACTTTGTTAACTGCTCGATAATCTATGCAAGTTCGAAGCGTTCCATCCGGTTTTGGTACAAAAATAAAGGGGAGGCCGCCGGTGACTTAGAATGACGAATAAACCCTTTGGCCAAGTTTTCCGACAAATATTCTTTTAAATAATCATTCTCTTTCTCTGTAAGAGCATATAGCCTACTACTAGGCAAAATTGTTCCTGGCTCCAGCTCAATTTTACAATCAAAGGGCCTATGGGGTGGTAATTCTCCTGCCACTTTCTCATCAAATATATCCCAAAAATCTGTGTAACACTGGGGAAGTTGGCCCACTACAGCTCCCACATCATGACATCCAATTCCAGTCTCAGCCAGAAAACTAGACACTGAATTACTTTGTTTGACATCTTCCTCTAAGAGACTTCCTGAAAAGCAATTCTCTTTACAAAAATCTGACTGCATGTCAATTGTCCTAGCACTCCAATCAATCAGAGGATTATGGAGAGTAACCCAAGGCATACCCAAAATAATCTTCAACAAAGGAGCATCAATTAACTCGAACAAAATTATCTCTCTGTGACCTCCTGATAACTCCAAAGTTAAAGAACCAGTCCTATGAGTAATAGGACCAGAAGATAGATACGTACCATCAACAGCCCTAGCCTGCTCTACAACCTCCTTCTGAATAATTGGAATTCCCAAAGATTTTGTCAGACCCCAATCCATGAAATTCCGGGTGGCACCAGAGTCAAGCATAACGGGACCATTTCCCTTACACTCCAACTCAAAGAACAAGGATACATTTACGGTTATATGGGGAACCGCTGTCTGCACAGTATTGGCGATCTGTTGTACCTTGACCGCTGAAGTAGAAGTCTTCTTGGGAGTGTAAGGACAGTTCCCTAAAAAGTGCCCACCTCTTCCACAATATAAACACAGATTGTTATCTCTCCTCCTAGCCTTTTCTTCCACTGTTAAAGGGCCTCGGACCCTGGGAGATGGATTATTCCCTTTCTAACTCAGGTGGAGAACCAGCGCCCCCTGAAACCTCATCCTCTCTCCTTTCTCCCCTCTGTTGAATTTGTGTTACTTTAACACTCAAGTCATCCACCTTTTGACTAAGTAAGGCATTTTCATCCCGAGATATTTTCAACTCCTCCCGTAACTCCCTGATCAAAGATCCTAACATCTCTATGGATTCGTCGGGGTTCATGACAGCTCGGGCGGACTAAATTATTGGCCTATCATTCTGTCAGGCTGAGAGGTCCTGTGTCCGCGGAAGCTGCTGAACCCCCGACAATCCCCCTGAAATGTAATTCCCAGAACTAGATTTCAATTCAGCTCTGCAAACTACACCCCAAAGGGAAAGGGGGAAGTGGATAACAAAACAACACCAGGCTGACTGCGTCAAGGCTAACCAAAGCTGAACCTGCAGAGGATATAAGAAAAGCAGATACAATTCCTTTATTTACTTACTTTACCTTAGGAATGGGAAATACTTTAAATCCTTAACTAATAATTAAGAATCATACCTGGCTCTTCTCTTGAAATTTCTTAGAGAAGCTTGTAAAGAAGCTGCAAATCTCTCTTACTTGAGACTCTTGAAATTCACAGCAACTTCTTAATTTGGGCAAATCTGGAAAGTTTAGTTCTTTGCCTCTTTTCCAAAATTCACTAGTTGTCCAGTTAAATTGTCTTTATTTATTCTTTCCTTTTCTTTCAAACTTTTCTTTTGTTTTTTCAAACTATTTACAATTCAATAAAGTTTGTGAATTCTTGAAGAAACACGTGTAAAACACACACGCGGGTTATTTCAATACAGATGAATTGCACGTTGAAAACTTCCTGCGTTGAAGAACACACGCACGGTAAGCAAAATCCACGCGCAGAAAACACACGCGCTTGCCAAAACACTCCAAGTAGAATTCACGCGCAAACGAGAACACGCGCAGAAAACACACGCGCTAATAAATTCCCGCGTTGATGAACTGCCGCGCCTATTCACACGCGCCTTATAACCCACGCGCAAAAAGTTCACACGCGATCGAGTACACGCATTTAAAATGACACGCGCAAGAAACCACACGCGCAATTGAGTTCTCGCGCAAAAGCACACGCGCTTGAAAACACACGCGCTATAGAGTTCTCACGCGGCAAACAGATTCTCGCGTCAGGAAGCACACGCGCTGGAAACACACACGCTTTAAAGTTCTCACACGACGAACGAATCTCACGGTAGGAGCACCCGCGCTGGAAAACACACGCGCTATTGAGTTCTCGCGCCGCGAGCCAATTCTCGCGCCAGGAATCACACGCACTGGAAAACACACGCGCTATAGAGTTCTCACGCGACGAACAGATTCTCGCGCTAGGGAGCACACGCGCTGGCAAAAACACGCGCAGTTGAATACTCTTGCACGCGCAAAGGTTCAACGATAGTTTCAGATTACACGTAGTACGCGTTTTTACAAATAGCGTTCAAGCGCACTCAGGGAGTTCAATAGTATAAATTCAAAGGTAACTTTTTACGATTTCTCAAGTAAATGTCATTAAGATGAACAGAGCTGCAGTACAAACAAAGTCACTTATCTCCAGAGCGAATTCTTAAGGATCTTCAGAGTTTCCTGTCTTCAAAAAAATTCCTGACAACTGATAGCTTCTCCAGAAACCCCCAAGAAAGTAACTGCTAACGCCTGAAGGATAAAATCCACCAGGCCCAAGTCTAAAGCAGGAGCAGCCACTAAACACATCCTCTCAGCTGGGGTTTAGATGATGAAAGGCAAGGAGTGACAGTTTAGAATGTTCATTGTTGTTCTGCAGTGTCTTGTAACCAATCAGAGCTGTCACTGTGAGACTCCATTTTGCCTTGGGTCAGAACCAGGATTCTGAATCAGCAAGTTAAGGCCAAACCAACTACAATAGAAAACTTCCCACCCACACAAGGCTAATCTAAAAAGGATAAATAAAGAGAAATAATGAGAAGGAAACTTGAATAAGGGAAAATAGCCTGAATAGGGGAAGGAAACCTGACAAACGATCCCAGCTGATGACTTCTTGTTCAAACTGGATCAGCAAACGATATTCTTACTTCTCTGGTAGATTTTCTGAGCTCTGAAAAGGCCTTACTTAAGGAGCTTAACTAATGTACAACCAGCCACTGAATTTCTCTGGATGAAAGGCAGTTTAGAATCTTGCTCACCTCCCAAGAATCAAACCCATTGTCCTCTCCACCAATCAGGCAAACCAAACATATCATTGTTCCTTTAACCAATCAGATTAAGTTTCTTTCGCTCCATCTTGACTTGGGCAAGCACAATGTTAATTCTATGTACAAACTCTTCCTGTCACTAACCCAGCCAGTTCTGAAAGCACAACCAACCCAGCCAGCTCTGAAGGCACAATGTTAATCTTGTTACTCTTCCTGTTACTAACCCAGCCAGTCTTGACAGTACCCCCCTCTTCAAAGCCCTTTCCCAGGGCCTGGCTTAGCAGGGAACCTTTTGTGAAACTATTTTATCAATTGAGGGGCATGTACATCTACTTGATCCTCCCAAGATCTTTCCTCAGGACCGTATCCCTTCCAGTCAATAAGATACTGCAAGGTACCTCTAACAATCCTGGAATCTAAGATTTTCTTAACTTCAAACTCTTCGTCATTTTCCTCTGTGTTAAATGCTGGTGGTGGTTTTCCCAATCTAGTTCCTGACACACAAGGTTTCACTAAGCTGACATGAAATGTAGGGTGACTTTTGATACTTGCGGGTAATTTCAGTTTGATTGCTACGGGATTTATTATTCTTTCTATTTCAAATGGACCAATAAATCTCAGACTAAATTTAGTTCTTCCCTTTAAACGTAGGTTTTTTGTGGACATCCAAACTTTTTGACCCACCTGATAATATGGTGCTTTACGACGTTTCTTATCAGCAAATGTCTTAAATCTTAGCTTACTTTTTTCCAAAGTTTCTTTAGCTTTCACTAAACCATCTCTAATAGAAGTCAATCGCTGCTCAACCTCTTGGTTGGAATACTCAGATGGCAACACTTCTTTTAAAAATCGTGGGTGGAAACCATAATTGCTAAAAAATGGAGAATACTTAGTAGAATCCTTGACAGAATTGTTATAACTAAACTCTGCTAGCCAAAGAAGATCTACCCAACTTCCTCTTTCTTGCCAAAAAGCTCTAATATATTTTTCCAACTCCTGATTTACTCGCTCTGTTTGGCTGTTGGTCTGTGGATGATAACCTGAAGAAAGCTTTACCTCAATTCCCAACTCTGTACAGAAAGCTCGCCAAAACTTAGAAATGAACTGAGACCCTCGATCTGATACAATTTGTGTTGGTAGACCATGTAATCGTACCACTTCTTGCAAAAAACTTTTTGCCAGATTCCTTGCAGAAGCCTCTCCTTTCATGGGAATGAAATGCCCAGCTTTAGTTAGTAAATCCACAACTACTAATACTGTAGTGTAAATTTGATCTTTAGGAAGATCTACAATATAATCCATAGAGATTGTAAACCAAGGACTAGGGGGGTAGAGATTGTAAACCAAGGACTAGGGGGGTACTGGTAACGGATTTAATAACCCAGATGGTTTTCCTCCTCCTGACTTTACTCGAGCACAGACTTCACATGTTTTCACATAGTCTTCAGTATCCTTTTTCATTTCTTTCCACCAAAACTTTCTTTCAACCAGTTCAATAGTCTTACGAATTCCAGGGTGACCCACCAACTTGGATTCATGACATTCTTGCATAATTTCCTTTTGCAATTCCTTGCTTGAAGGTAAATTTTAGAATGGACACATGGAAATCCTTCAAATAAATGTCTTCCAGAATCCTCCGCTAACCAAAATTGAATTTCATCTTCTGGTAATTCCTTTTGAATCTTTTTAAGAAGCTGATTCTCTTCCTTTGTAGTACTTAGAATACATTTTTCTTCTGCAGTCACTGGTTCTGGTAATAATTGATTTTCAACTTCTTCCGAAGATCCTTGTCGCGATAAAGCATCTGCTTTACCGTTTAACCGTCCAGGCTTGAATGTTATCACAAAATCGTATTGTGAAAAGAAAAGTGACCACCTAAGTTCAGACCTTCCAGGATTTTGCGGCATGAAATGGCAAATTTTGCGGCATGAAATGGCAAATTTTGCGGCACAAACCTTTATTTATTGCGGCATTTTTGCGGGACATTTTGTATTAACTGGAGGGTGTAAGATTGCCACATTGCAGGAAATAGGTAGAGTGCAAGGCTAGAAGAGAGCCAGGGTATCATTATTATGTGTCTTTTGTATTAATTTAATAGGAAGAGTCCCAGATGTCTCTGGCTTGGCAGAACAGTGTTTGATTTGGCTACATTTCTGGTTTAATGTTCATGCCTATTTAATAGTATTAACTAAATTGATCATTATCAATTGTAATGCTGAAAATATTCCCCTTCTATGTTCTCCAATCCCCCAAACACCCACAAACATCTCACCAACTCTCCATCATAACTTACATTCCTTAACCTCTCACTCTGTCATACAAATACTCACGTGCTATGTCACACTGTCAAGTCACAATCTGCACTGCCCAGCCCCTGCCACACTCCAAATCATACTCCCAACTCACACCTTACACTCTACAATTCCTCCCTCAATATACAGTCCTTCATTCTTTTGTGCTGCTTCTGCATCTTGCATCTTTTCTCCCATTCTATCACATTCTTCCCTCATCCTTTTTCCCAATCTGCAGCTCACTGCCTCTTTCTGGCCAACCGCTTCCTCTACTTTCTGTACCTCTGCTCGCTCTCAGATTTCTGGCCCACCGCATCACTGCTTCCTCTGCTCTCTTGTGCAGCACTTCCTCCTCTGACCCACTGCTCTTCCTCTGCTTTCTTGCCCATCACTTCACATCTCACCCATCACTCTCCCTCTCTCTCATAGTGTAACCATTTTTAATATGTTTTTTTAAATGTAGATTTTGTCCCAGTTCCTCAAATGAGGGGGCATTTAAAAAAAGAACGGAGGATATGCTATTTTTAGACAACCCATTTTTGGAAATGAGCAGGTCACCTTATTCTCAAAGGTGACCGGCGCATTTCCACAGGCTTGAGCTGTAGCGCAAATTGTGCGCTGGCAGCTGCCTTGAATGGTGTTCTGGGTTGTTTGAACGAAGTGTAATTATTTGCGGCGGAATTGACCGTAGTCAATTTTGATGCAAATTGATTTGCACTTCAGCCAAACAACCCAAAATGTACCTTTCACCACCACCCGACCCCCTCCCCTACTTAACCGCTTGGTCGCTGCAGCTTCCCCTGCAACCCTGCGGTGCCAGATCCGTCCCTCTAACGCGGGTCGGATCCGTCCCTCTAACGCGGGTCGGATCCGACTCTGCAGGGTCCTTTTTTCGTTATTTTCCTTTTTTTTCTGTCCCCGCCTCCAATTTTGAGGAAAAAGGGGAAAACACTTCTGCAACCACCCTAGACCAAAAATACTAAACAAGGGGAGCGGGTGACACCCCCGCAACACATGTTCAGTATTTATAAAAATCGATCGAATAGAACTGCACGTAATTGGTCAAATTGTAACATTCGATAGATTTTTGTCATCAAAATGGGGAGTACTTTGAATAGAATCGCTCTCCCGACAGTGTTCTGCAAGCTCCCAGCGCCTTTCACAGGGACAGGCACTCTAGGTGCCTGCCGCTGTAAAATGTGACCCAAAAAATGCATTTTTATCCTGTTTGAGGAACAGAAATGCAAGCGACTCAGCAGCGGTTCATACCTTAAAAGAAATGCATGACAGGGTCAGGAAAGACCCTGTCATGCAGTGGCAGCCCCACATCCCGTGCGCGTAGGGTTGCCTACAATTTCTGCACATTTAAAAGTGCATCTTGCTTGGAAATGCGGGATGTGCTTTTAAATTGACAGAAACGCCACTTTATTTGATCAAGGAGGTGAAAAAGGCCATCTGAATGGGCGCGCATATAAAATGTGCCCATTCATGTGTCCCTTGTGGATTGGGCTGCAATTTTTGGGGCGCAAGTGATTTCATTTCTTGTGTAAATAAAAACAAAAAAAAAAAGTTGAGCACCTGGCACCCTGAGGATTCTTTTTTTCAAAACAGTAATTTTTGCAGATTACTTAAAAAAAAAAAAAAAAAAAAAAAAAAAAATTTTTTTTTAAAAGATGCTGTTTTTGCACAAAACGGCCATTTTTGCGGCATTTTGCGCAAAACGGCCGTTTTCGCGGCATTTTGCGGGATCGCAAAATCGCAATAAGCTGGAGGGTCTGCTAAGTTGTCGAGGTGATAGTGTTCGAGCAGATTTAAAAAAACAGAAGATTTCTATGATCGGTTAAAACGGTTACTGTGAATCTTGCTCCTAACAGATAATGCCTCCATTCCTGAAATGCCCTCTTGATTGCCAGGAGTTCTCTGTCAGTAATTGTGTAGTTCACTTCTGCTGGAAGCAATTTCTTAGATAGATAGGCCACAGGATGCAACTGTCCAGTTTCAGGATGCCGTTGAGAAAGCACTGCTCCAATTGCAACATTAGAAGCATCTGCCTCCACAAAAAATGGTTGTGAAGGATCTGGGTGTAATAAGATCGGTCCGGATGTAAAACAGTTCTTCAATGTTTTGAAAGCTTGATCCGCTTCATCTTTCCACTCAAATTTCAATCCTTTCTTCAATAATTTGGTGATAGGAGCAACAGTTTGAGAGAAATTTTAATGAATCTCCTGTAAAAGTTTGCAAAGCCCTGGAAGCTTTGGATATCTTTAACACAAGTTGGAGTTGGCCACTGTTCAACTGCCTTAATTTTCTTCATATCCATTTCCAAACCTTTGGGAGAAATCATAAAACCTAAAAATTCCACTTCCTTGGTATGAAATTGGCTCTTTTCTAATTTAGCAAATAGTTTATTCTCCCTTAGTCGCTGTAACACTTTCTTTACATGTTCTTCATGTTGCAGTAGATCCTTAGAATAAATGAGAATGTCATCTATGTATACTACTACAAAGATGTCAATAAAATCTCTTAATACCTCATTTATAAAAAATTGAAAGGCCACGGGAGCGTTACACAATCCGAATGGCATTACTTGATATTCGAAAAGACCAAATTTTGTTCTAAATGCCGTTTTCCATTCATCACCTTGACGTACTCGCACCAAATGATATGCACCACGAAGATCTAGTTTGCTAAATACTGAGGCTCCTTGAATCTGGTCTAACATTACTGATATTAAGGGCAGAGGATATCTGTTTTTAATTGTTATCTTATTTAATGCCCTATAATCTATGCATGTTCGTAAAGTGCCTTCCTTTTTGGGAACAAAAAATAGTGGAGAAGCTGCTGGCGATTGAGAGTGCCTGATGAACCCCTTATTCAAATTTTCTTGGATGTAATCTTTCAAATGTTGATTCTCCTTTTCTGTTAAGGCATAGATGCGACTGCAAGGAATGTGGGCCCCTGGTTCCAAATCAATTTTACAGTCATACTCTCTATGAGGAGGCAATTCATTAGCTTCCTTTTCACTAAACACATCATTGAAATCATGGTAACACTTTGGTAATTCTCCCATTACAGCCCCTATAGAATGTACTATAGTTCCCAAATTCACCAAACCTTCCACTACTTCTGAACAATTACCACTAGAAACATTTTCCTGAACTACTTCTTTACAACAATTTGTAACACAAAAAGCAGAATCCTATTTCACCACTCTTCTTCCCCAATCAATCTGAGGGTTATGATACGTCAGCCAAGGCATTCCCAAAATTATTTTCAACTGTGGAGTGCCAATTAATTCAAACACAATTTCCTCCCAGTGTCCTCCAATTTCCATTTCCAATGGAATTGTTTTGTGTGTAATTAAACCTGATGTCAGTTGAGACCCATCCACCGCTCTCACATACTCTGGTATATTTTTTACAACGTAAGGCACATTCATATTCTTAACCACATTCCAATCCATGAAGTTACCAGTGGCTCCTGAATCTATTACTACTGGACCACTTCCCTTTAATTCCTCTTTAATATACAAGGATACATTTAATGTAATATGTGGTACCGCTGCTTGGATTGTATTTGCCACTTGCTGATTTCTGGGGCTGTTAGTAGATGCAGAAGTTTTTGGACACCAAGGGCAATTTCCAACTAAGTGTCATGATTTCCCACAATATAAACATAAATTATTCTGTCTTCGCCTATCCTTCTCCTCCTTAGTTAAAGGACCTCTCACTTTATTTACTGTCTCTGCATTCCCAGTTCTCAATTCTTTATTTACAAATTCTAATCTTCCTTTATCAACTCTAGGGAAAACTCTGGGTTGCTCAACTCCTCCTCTTCTACGCTCAGCCTTGCGTTCCCCTAATCTATAGTCAATTTGTATGACAAGATTAATTAAATCCTCACATGAAGTGGGTCTATTAACAATTGTAGATAAGGCATCTTTCAATTCCTCCTTCAAGCCTCTATAGAATAAAGAGGATTGCTTCTCTTCTGGCCAATTGCTCTCTAATACTAAAGATCTGAACTGTGTGATGTAAGACACTAAATCTTTGGTTCTCTGTTTTAACTCTAATAGTTCTCCATCTACTTCTCGAGATAATTGGCGTCTGTCAAACATCTTTTTAAATTCTAACTTGAAAGCTAACAAGTTCTTTAGTATAGGATTCTCTTGACCAACTAATAATACTGATCAAGTTGCTGCCTCACCAGTAAGGTAAGACAGCATAAAAGCTATTTTAGAAGCCTCTGTATTAAAAGCTTCAGGTCTACAAAGGAAATGAAGTTCACACTGTGTAAGGAAAATCTGGCATTTCTTGGCATCTCCCCCAAAACGCTCTGGAGGTGCTAAGGGGACTGGACCTACAGGTATATTCAAACTTCCCCTACTTCTTCCCTGAGAACTCGTTCCTTCACCCAAATCCTCTCTAATTAACACTGGTAATTCTCTACTAGTATCCTCTGAATCTCTTGACTCCAAAGAAATGTCTTCACCCTTACGGGTAACCTTGGAGTTTAACTCTTCAAACTTGACTTGTAATTCCTGGTTTTCTTTTCGCACAGCCCTCATTTCCTCCCTTAACTCTGAAAACATGTCCCTTATGGAACTTGCTAGTGCCTCTGTGGGATCCATATCAGCTCAGGTGGACAATATTATCGTGTCCTTTCATCCTGTCAGGGTCCGGCTTGACTGAATTCCACAGGAGCTGATGCTGGCCCCACAGACCCTCACCAGGAGTTCACCTCTCAACCCTTAAATATAAGCTGAGCTGAAAACCCCAAGAAAGGGAAAGGGGAATTTGGAGAAAATAAGAACGGAGACATTGCAGCCCTGCAACCGTCTGGTAGGCTCTGGTATCTGTGGTAAACAAATACACGTGGTTACTTATATGATAAGAAAAACTTATTTTCTAAAATTATTCTAAATAAACTCTAAACTCTTTACCTCTTAAACCTCAGTAAAGACTTAGAGGCTAGTAATCTGTGTGGAATATCTTGTAAATATATCTTGTGTTGTGCATATAGTTCAAGCCACTCAAGTCTCTTTAGAATCCTAAAGTGATGGCCTTTGCAAACATCTTTTCAGAACTAGATATTCTTCTTGCTTCAAAGTTCTTTTAACCTTATGTAGTTTTCAATGCTTTCATAAATTGCAGTCTTTCTCTGAAGTATTGAATTCCATTTGCATAAATTACATTAAATAATATTCTTTAACTTCCTGGAATACTGCTTTCCTTCTGCGTGTGAATTGTTACCTTATTTACACAAAGAACGTATAGTTTCTTCCTTAATAAGCGTGTGCGATAAACACGTGAAAACAGAACACGTGAAGAATTGTCCTCGCGTTTAAAATACACACGCGATTGTTTACAAAACCCACGCGCGTGAAAAAATACGTAAACGCGATAAAAAAATAACACGCACTGGTTAAAATGGACTCGCGCTCTATCGCTACCGAACTCACGTGGAGAAACGAAACGTATTTCACGTAAAACAGTTCACGCGTTTAAAACAACTCGCGCTTCATCAAAATGGACTCGCGCTCTATCGCAAACCAACACGCGCTTTCTCATGAGACGTCTTTCACGTAAAAAATGTACACGCGCTAAAATTCACTCGCGCAATTCTTTTGGGCACGCGCTCTATCGCAAAACAACACGCGCTTTCTCCTGAAACGTCTTTCACGTTAAAAATGTACACGCGCTAAAATTCGCTCGCTCAATTCATTTGGGCACGCGCTCTATCGCTCTGAATACCCGCGCGCTTTCAAAAACACGTAAACGACAACTTGCGAGCTCGCGCACACATTAAACAGTCTTGAAGAACATTACACGCAGTTAATTAACTTTAAACTCCTACGCACTATCTTCAAGCTTGTTTTCCTTATAATAACTTTAACTGTAAATGTCTCTTTTCTCAAATGAATTTGAAACTTGTTAACTCTTTAAGTTTTCTTATAAAAGAAAATGAAAGTTCACTGTGACAATCTTAAAATCTTTAAAAGAACGATCCCACCTGATGACTTCTTGTTCAAACTGGATCAGCAAACGGTATTCTTACTTCTTTGGTAGATTTTCTGAGCTCTGAAAAGGCCTTACTTAAGGAGCTTAACTAATGTACAACCAGCCACTGAATTTCTCTGGATGAAAGGCAGTTTAGAATCTTGCTCACCTCCCAAGAATCAAACCCATTGTCCTCTCCACCAATCAGGCAAACCAAACATATCATTGTTCCTTTAACCAATCAGATTAAGTTTCTTTCGCTCCATCTTGACTTGGGCAAGCACAATGTTAATTCTATGTACAAACTCTTCCTGTTACTAATCCAGGCAGTTCTGAAAGCACAACTAACCCAGCCAGCTCTGAAAGCACAATGTTAATCTTGTTACTCTTCCTGTTACTAACCCAGCCAGTCCTGACAGGCCCTGGGTATAGGGAAATTGTCTGTCTTCCTGTGCCTACAACTAAAGGTGGCACGTACGGAGAGGGCCTGGAGTGAACGAATACGGCAGCATATCACTCCCTTCGAGAAACATGTGGAGATGAAGGGGCTGTTCTCAGCTATGTAATGGGCCCGCTATGTATGGGGCCCTTGTGGAAGCAGAAGGGGGTTCCACAGAGAAATTGAGGGTGAAGTGAGACCGAACCTGGAAGAGGAGATAGACCCCACCCTGGGGGGAGTCTCTGTAGGGGCGCCTCGCAGACATCCATCTCGAGTCAGTATAAAGAGCATGGTATAAAGCTCCTACATAGGTGTCAATACGACCCGGTCAGATTCGCTAAAATGTATCAGGACGTTAGCCCATTTTGCTGGCGGGGGTGTGGCCTGAAGGCTAATTACTGGCATATGTGGTGGGGTTGCCCACCTAAGAGTGCAGTTCTTTTGGGAGGAGGTCTTGGGGCGGATTAACGAGTTGGAGGGGATCAACAGGGTTACATCTCCCCTAGTGGTTTTGTTTGGGGAGTGGTTTAATGTTGCAAGAAACCTGTATGTGATGGAGCGGATAACAGCAGGCTTGCATGGTCGGGCAGGCATGGTGGAGGTGGAATGGGGGTGTTTCGCTGGTAAATATGGTGGAGGAACAACATGGGGATGGTGACAGGATGGAATGAGGAAAGGGAATTTGGATCTTGTAGGAGACTAAGAGGTGAAGGAAGCTGGCACGCTGATGGGTAGGGGGTGACAGAGGACGCCAGAGAGGTGGTCCGGTGCCAAAGGTTACTGCCATAATTAGTTGTAGGGGAAGAATGGTTTGTAAGTAGGAGGTTCTGGAGGGGGCGATGGTATCAGGCAGGGGGACCGTGGAGGGGTGGGCGGGGGCGGGAATGGGAGTTGTTTATTGTTGACTCTTAGGAGAGGGAGGCAATGAGCAGGTGCTCTTCTATGATTTCTAAAGTTGATGTGATTGTATGCCTCGCAAAGTTATGTTGTTACTTGTAATAAAACCTTTAATAAAGCCTAATTTGAAGGGAAAAGAAGAGCCAGCGTGAGAAGTTAGAGCCCTGGGAACGCCACACCACATGTGGAGATAGGTGTAGGAGAGGAGAAAGAGCCCAGGATGACCTGGGAGGGAAGCTCAGTGAGGAAGGAGGTCAGACAGTCCAGTGCCCGCTCTGTGATACCAAGGGTATCATGGAGTCGTTTTATGAGGATGGAGTGGTTGACTGTATAAAATGGAGAGGAAAGATCAAGTAGAATAAGAACAGCGGGAGAGTTAGTGTCAAGAGATGCAAGTAGTTCTTCACGGGTGTTCAGAAGAGCAGTTCCGTGCCTCTGGATGCTCGGAATCCAGATTGATGGTCATGTAGGCAACCAACGAGCTCAGTATGCTGGGCCAGTTGGGGGAAGACCAGCTTCTCCAGGAGTTTCCCAAGGAATGGAGTGATAGAATTGGGGCGGTAGTTAGCCGTGCACAAGAGGGGAAAGACCCAGTAGCAAGAGAGTGATTGCAGAAATCAGCAAGTGCAGGGGCAAGGGAGCCCATGGTGTCCTTAATAGTTCTGGAAGAACAGGGGAAGACCTGTTTGGAGGAGACCTTCATAGAGAGGACAGCCCTAGTGACCTTGCCTGGTGTGATAGGAGAGAGGAGGCTGAAAGGCTGAGGGAGGATGGGAGGCCACAGGTCGCAGGGAGGTGGCAGGAGGGAGGAGATGGGGAGGAAGAAAGTGTCCAGTGAAGTGTGTGTGCAGTTCCGTGCAGAGGGCAGAGGGCCTGAGAGGGAAGAAGCGAGGCGTAGAGTGCAGAAGGTTTGGCTAGTTCCTTGCAGATTTTAAAGCGTTCAGCCGTGTTGTTGGATGCTCCAAAGACACGGTCCTGAATGTGGGCCCTTTTCTTAGAACGAATGGTGTGACAATATTGCCTTTAAAGGAGGCTTGGCTTTGGGCTTTGCAACAGGGGGACACCGAGTTACGATTAACTGAATATGACTATAAATAGCCCCCACTCTTGCTACTGTATGCCTTGTCATGTTGAGGTTGTGTTGGTTCGAAGACATCTCTCGCCCGACTCTGCATCAATGTCGATTTCTGTGATCCGTGTGGAATGGCGCAATGTTTCTCTCCACTACAAATCTTGCTAAAACCGATGGCGGAAACATAACAATCTGAAGGCATTGACACATGAAGGATAATAGGTACCTGTATATGTAAGACAGGCATAGTGTGACAGGAACGCCCTTGCCAACTCCCCTTTTTTTTTACTTCAAAAAAATAAATGTTCTCCCTGAGCTAACCACTAGAAGGCAAAATATGCAAAGCACCTAAATCTAAGCAGATTCACAAGCTACAGAAGAAATGTTTCTGTTTTTCCATAGTTCCCTTTGAGTAGATTTGTGAGACATACATTTTCCCACCTTCATATATGAAGGCACTCTTTTTGTTGCTGCCTACCATTTTTGGTTTTCTCCTAATGCACTTTGGGGGTCTCCTTAAGATTTTGCTGGCTTACTTGGATTATTTACTTTACTTTTGTGTATAGAGGAGCTTCTACTGAAGTCCCTCTCTTACTAAAAATCTTCTCATGTGCTGATGATGTGATGTGTTTCCCTGCTAGCCCATAGGGGCATGAGGGTATGAGTAATTTGTAAGCACCCCATGTTGGACCCAGTGTGACTGTCATCCTGAAGGTGACTGATGTAGGCTGGTGGCAGCCCTTTTTACGCCACTGGTAGTACAATGCCCCTATAAAGTGGTCATTGGAGTGCCAATGCATTTTTCAAAGTCCTGCAGCACGCCATTTTGCATTTGGCCAATGCATGGTGTCTGGGCACAATGAGTGTCTGGGCACCAATCTTTCAGAAAATAGCTAAAAACCCATCTCTTCAACTGACACTGATCTTCAGCGCCGTCTCCTGTGCGTAACTTGCACCTAGATGCTCATGGAATTAGCACGCTTCTAATAAATGTGCTAATAAATAAATAAATGAGGTAGGCCTAAAATGGCCGTTGCGCTGAGTTGGGCTCATCCTGAGAGGTCTACTTAAGGTATCACTAAATCAAGATCCTCCATTTTTTCTTTACAAAATTAACAACCTGCCCCAATGATGGGATCGGCAGAGGTCTCTGCACATCAAGCTTTTGTAGTGGAGGCCTACAACACAACAGAAATTACACTTAGTTCTAAGGTGATAAAAAACCAGCTGATCCAGGAATATGTAAGATTACATCACACAAAGTAAATACCCTGTGAAGGATAGTAGTGCTGATTCACGACAGTGCCATATCAATTTTTAGGAACATGTTCTTACCCCACTGAAGTTTGCATTGATGTTCAACTGATTGAATGAATTTCTGATAGAATTGCAAATTTCAACAGCTTGCGCTTGCTTGCATGCTGGATCACCGAGTGTGTTGCTCAGGTTTGCTTTTGCGTCTGTGAGATTCGCCTGGAGTCGTTCGGTTCCTTCCTTCATCACCTCCACAGAGACGCTTACATTCTCAAGGGCTTCCTTTGTTTCTCGGATTGCTGCAGGAGAATAATACATTTTATCATGGGCTATTGCATCTTAACATCCCATGAATCATTTCTAAGCCTTGTATTTTCCATCGTTAAACAAACAATGAAAATTCAAGTACTGTTCAACCTTCGTTTAGCGTTGACTTTGCTTCTCACGCATATAAACAATCATGTTTCCTTGCTCTAGGGGCAATTAATAATAAATACATGAAAGTAAACAGAGGTCGGACATCATTTTTTCAATACATCTAGTTGCTGTAGGGAGACCAACAGTTCTATGCATAACCTTTGCCTGAAACTCAAGTGCTAGCATGTTTTCATATCATATAAATTCTAAACAGTTTAGAGAAGATACATGTACACTCAGTGTGGGATCTGACAGGGGCACCTGAAACTAGTGAGCTTGGGTTTTGTCCAAAAGTGGCCTCACTTGAGGAGTTACCTAAGAAGTCTAACAAGATTATGGATACACTGCCTGCTTTGGCGGGTAGTCTCGCCAGGTCCAGACATGGGGAAAGAACTAGGTGTATGAATGTTTCTATGGTCTACTAAGATCTCACTGCATGGTCTTTGCTAATATATCCTACAACAAATAAAGTGTAGGGCATGGAAAATGCATGGCAAATGTGATCCTGAGCCTACCAGCAGGTGCTGGAAGTGACAACTGTAGGGGATTTGTAGAAGCCCTGATAAAGGACATTGGGGAGGCAATTTAGCAAGATTTCCTACCCTAATATATACCCAGACAGACTCTCTCCATGGTTGGTAGAAGGGGAGCCGTGAGGGAACATAATGTTGTTTTAAAAGAACGTAAGTAAAAAAGATAACATATTAGAGAGCTGCCGCCTTAAAAAAGGAAGAGTCTGTATCCAAGAAAATGGTGGCCAATCTTTCCCGACACTTTCGTAGAAACGCAGCAGGGAAGGAAAGAGGGCCAATCTGTCAGGGGAGTGATTGTACTTAAAAGGGCAAACATCAGAGTGGTATAAAAAAAGACTGAAGATGCATATGAAAGAGAAGATCCATTCTTTCAACTGGCAGGGTGCTGCACAAGCCTTCCTGAGCCTTCGAGGAGTAAAAGTACTTGAAGAGAGTCAATGTTATATAGATAGTCACATGAAGATCGGAGTGCCTGGGAGAGGCAGATCTATGGTATTTCTGGGTCGGAAATCTGCTACTATTTTTTGGTAGTAGGTTTATCAATAGTTATTTTTGCACATTCTGAATGTTTCAAGGACTTGTAAGAATGTCACTGTATTTTCCCTTGTTCCCACCCTGCCTTGAAGCACTTTGAAACACATTGTGTATAGGCACTATACAAATAAACAATCAATTAATCAATCAATCAAAAAACACTTTCTTTTTCAATTGGCTCCTCATCCACCTAAAGAAAAATATGAATATTTTAGACTTTTTTTGTTGCTGTGATCGTAGCATGTATGTAAGTAAGCATGACGGCTTAGAATTGGTTTTGTATTATCTTAGCTAAAGACATATTTTGTGATCTGAAGAATATCTGCAAACTCTCACACAAACAAAGATTAAAACAAAACTTGATGTAAACATTCTATAATGTCACCTAGGCAGCATCTGAAATTTGGCAAAGACAGCACTGTGTAGAGAATATACTGTCAGAGGGCATCTCAACTTCCCATTCTGTATCCAACTGGGATATTATTTTGTGCCTCACACTTACTAGATCCCTGCTTTGCTCCTAGCCCTTCCGCAAGCGTTAGTCATAATTCCAAATTCTTCCACAATGGACACCATCCCAAGATGGTGTACATGATGGATCAAATCTTCCCTCGCAGACAAGTGGTGCAGCTTTTCCAAATTCCAAATCACAGTTTAGAAAGCTGGAACGTATATCTTAAATTTGCCTATACATTTGTGACAAGCCATTAGCATTTTAAATGTATATATGCCATGTGGTGCTGCTCTTTCACCAAAAGCGTCCCTCGAAACATGACACAAACCATCCACTACAAAGCAGGCCAGCTTACTGTTCATCCCAAAAATGTGCTTATCTCTTTTAAATGCTGATTCTGGTCGCACTTGGCCAGACATAAGGATTCGGTACTTAGACTAAGAAATAGGGCACATTGTGACAAATCCTTAGATGTCGTCACATCTCCTTGAGGGGGCGTCCCTTCCCATGAGGCCAGGGAGGTGAGGCTGATACCCGACAGTACCCCTGGGGTTGAGACACAGCGGGAGGATCTCATGGGGAGAGACTCCCCCTCTAGGGACAAGGATGACCAATTAGGGAGAACTCAGTACAACATCCCTCACCCTCCACCCACTTCCTCTACATCCCCTTAGCTCATCATCCCTCACTTCTATATCACAGACATCCATGAGAATCATCATTGGCTCATACTGGCATGAAGAAGAGCAAAGACTGCCCAGAAAGAATACACTGGGCAAGTACTGGGATGAGGAGACGGTGCAGAGCCCTACCGACTATTCCTAGAACCTCTAGTGAGCCTTCTAGTGGTTCTCTACCTCCCATTGGAGAAGCACACATAGGAATAGAGGAAGGACTGCGGAAGAGAGAGAGAAGCCCTCCCTGAAGGAGCGGTGAGATTCAAAGCCAGCGAGCAAGGACAAACAGCAAGAACCAGAAGCCAAGATGTTTGTCTGCCAGCAGAAGTGGTCATGGCATGTCCGCCATAGATGGACCGACTCAATGGCAAGGAGAACAGGCATCCAGCTGACCGAGGAAGCTGGAACACGCAGTGATCTGGAGAAGTGCAGCTCAAGAAGGAGAAGCTGCTGCAGTGCAACCGCAGCTAGTGGAGAAGCAGGCCGAACTCCGAGAACGAATCTCAAGAAGCCCACAACTCACTGGAAAGCACCGGCAAGTGCCCTGCGGGTACCTGGGTTGGCCGGGACGGTTGCTGGGACACCAGAAGGGCTGAGGAGCAATGAAAGATGGATCTGAGACACACAGCCAATAACTAATAGCCTCCTGGGCCTTCTTCTTTTTGGCAGTACCTGGCAGGGTAGTGAACCAGGTCAGCCAGAGCAGGAAAGAGAAGAAAGTCCAGGGGAAGGGAGTCATTTCCCCTGGCCTTGTGTACTGTGAAATTAAGAATAAGAAAGGGCAGGGGAAGGGAGTCATTCCCCCTGCTGTTGTTGTCAGGGAGATGTATCATTGTTATGCATCACCCTCTCTCATAGTGAGACCCCCAGCATGTTTTGCTTGACATCTGGCCCCTTTTCCTTAAATCCTGAATGAGTGGAGCCTTTTTCCACTCATTCATTCTTATGGGCTCTGTTTTTTGGAACTCTGTTCTCTGTGATTTACCTTTACTACTGAGTCTACTTTCCTCCACATCTCTTTTAATGCATCTGTGTTTAACATTTGCAGCACACACAGCTCCTTATGGGCAGTGTTGCTGGGAACCCTTTGGGTTCTCCTTTGAGATTATTTCTTTAACCTTACTTACTACTTTTCTTAAGGATAGAGGGGTACTTTATATCCCTCATAAAATGTTCTATTCTGAGAGATTGGCACACACCACCTTTTGTGGAGTGCCAAAGGGATACCTAATATCCCCCTTCACTCTGCTCCTGTGACTTTTTAGTCACATAGGCAACCTTCTAGTTATGGCTTTTGGCAGTGGACATGTTCTACCAACTATGTTATTCTTTAATGCAGACTGTATTCACAGTCTCGGTTATGCACAATAGGATCACCTAAGTTCTAGCTTCTTTCGTTTTTCGCCATTTCTAGCATGGTTGTTCTTTGTTAGCCCTGCTTCTACCATTCTGGGCATGGGAGGTCTGTGTGTGTGTTCTACCTTTGACAGGAACCCTTGGGTGTCCCTGTGTCTGGGCAGGCAGGAAGTGGGGGAGGAGTTTTTCACTCCCCTGATCTTTGTCTGCCTGAGTGCCTGAATGGAACCGGCTCCCACTAGCGGTCTGCCTGTCCTTATTGGAAAGCCACCGCCCTTCTCTGTAAACTGCTGTGAGAGATTGCAGAGGAATGTATGCTGAAACTGAATAAAAGGTGAGGTTCCTGAGGTGAAAGGCAAGTCGACCACTGGAAACTTAAGTAACTGAAGAAGACGATTAGAGACGCCGGCAGATCCTTTGCAACACTGTGAAGTGACCACTGCTGTCCTGACCCTGTTTTTTATGTGACAGAGGAACTCAGAAGAGGACAATAACTTCCACAAGAATTTTTGATTTTCTGCTGCTTTGTGAGACTTTGAGTCCTCTCCAAACTGACTTGTGCATAGATTTAGGGATTGGACTTTAAAAGTGTTAACTTGTGCTAAAACTGCCTCTAGAACCTTAAGCTCTGCTACCGTTTGACTAACCAACTGTTTTCCTACCAAAAAGACTATCTTATGTGGTTTTGCTAACTAAATACAATTACTGTATATCTTTGTGTATATGCAAGTGCCCGTTATTACCGATAACATGGTAGAACTGTCATTAGTGTCAAACTGTGCAACAATTGTAACTGCGAGCAATAACCAACTAAGCAGGGGTCTTTGAAAATATCTACAATTATTTCTGTGTATGTTGGTTTATTATCCAAGCTTTTTAAAACATTCCTTGTGTAAAGGCAATAAATATATATTTGAATACACATTTATTGGTGTAAGTGTTTCTTTGATCTGCTTTACTAACTAGGTTCAGTGTACTTACATACATCTCACATCTTCCTCTTATGATAAGCCTGACTGGTCTGCCACTCTACAAAGGTTCCATGCGTAGCACAGACTGATACTAAGAGTTGGGAACCTGTATACAACTGGGATCGTTTTATGAAGTCTTACCTCAAATGGACTTTAGGAACGCTCCCCTAACAGTTGTGAACCATGAAACAAAGCATGGGAAAGGCCTGGGAAGGGAAGCATTCCCCTTGGTGTTGTGAGCTGTGAAACTAAAAGCCAAGAAAGGCCAGGGGAAGGGAGCCATTCACCTGGCATTGTGAAATCGTGGAACCAAGTGAAAAGAGTGTCCGGGATAAGGGAGTCATTTCTCTTGGCTTTGTGACAAGATACCTGAAGAAGGGAGGCATTCTCCAGGAACCCAATAGTGAAGAAGCAATTATGAGCAATAAGGAATGTTGATGTTTGAACTGGAACTTTATCTTTTGAGCTTGAATTGAGAACTGAGAACTTTACTATCTTTTGTCATTACAACCTGGAACTTTGTTTTGTGCCTTGAAAAGGGATGGAGACCTGGGGAAGGGAGTAATTCCTTCAGGTAAAGATCCCACCTAACAACTGGAACAGTGATCCGCTGTCCAGAAGAAGGGAGACATTCTTCTGGACCAAGAAGATCCACTACCTCTTTATTTTAGTTATAAGTGGGAGGGACAGAAGTAGGGTTTTGACACAGGACGGTGGACTATTGATTTACATGGACATCTTGACTGAACTCGTAGTGATTTAGTTTAGGCAGGGAAACCCCTCTTAAGAGTTAAGGAAAGTTAGGTTTTCTCTTTATTTGCATAACTAATAAATGTTAATGCCAACAACCATGCCACCTGTGTGTCAGTCTCCTCCTTCTGCACCTTTACACACATGCATTGTTAAACAGAACCACGACTAAAATGCACAAGGAAAGAAATGGTCTACGCACTGCACACCACGCACATACAGTTAGAACAGGTGCTTTACCTTTGATGGCCCTTTCCACTTTGACTTCAAGCCACATACAGCAAAAAAGAATAATGGGGATGGATGATGAGAAAGAAGGTTATGGCCATTATGCAAATGAAAACAGTGCAAAGCATGAATATAAAAATTGCTGATGTTTACTTACACGTAAAATCTTAAATGAAGTTAGAAATTAAACTGCCAAGGAAGAAACAATGAGGTGATGAGGTGTGTAGGGTTAGAGAAAACGATAAGCTACAGAGCCAGATGGTTTAACCATAGGTTCTCGCTCTCCACCCAAAGTAGGTTTTGGAGCAGTCTGGAGTTACTGTTGAGGGTGTCCTACACCAATGGTTACACTTCATGCCACCTTAACTCACTCACTCACTCACTCTTGTTGCATGCAATTGGATTCCCCGGACTGTCACTACTAGGCTTGTGCTAAAATGGTAGGCACTTAACAACAAGTAGCCATTCTTCCCTTTAGAGTAATGATGAAATGTGTAAGGTCAGTGAGTCAAAGGTAACGGTGGTGGCATTGTCAGACCAGTAATTACAGGCCTACAGAGAGACTGAATGTATCACTGTGAAGGGTGTGCAACAGGGCTTTCCATGGTTTCTCCCTGTGCAACCACAAACATGCACCCTCCTGATTCTAAAAGTCATGATTCCATTCTGTGCCTGTTTTGGGATAAATATAAATGATTTCCACCTGTGGACAAAACACTTAAAACAGAACAGAGAGAAGAGTAGAACGCATGTGGAGAATAAGGACATTTGGTTGGCATGGTAATTGGCAATGTTAGTGGCATGCAGTGGGTGAATTACATTTGTTTACTTTCCATTTCTGACATTTCATCTAATGAAGGGGTAAATCAGAAGTGAGGCTGAGACAAGTTGCCACTGCAGCACTCTGGCTGTGCCCCTTGTGGAGGTTTGCTCCCACAATAAATTTGGCAAACACTATCACTTTGGTGGATGGTCCTTGCTGATGTCCGCGAGGTACCTCATTTGTCGGGTGCCGTGTGTACGGGTGCCGTGTGTATGCCTTCCCTTTGCCATACTCAGGTTGGCTTGTGTGTTTGATGGGAACTGACCAATGGCAGATGAATAAAGTTCCAGTGATCAGGACAATCATGTAATGCTTTACAACATCATTGTGGGGCAGTGTGGGAAGGTTTGTGATGTCACGGTGGGTGGTGTTGGACAATATGGACCAGGATGTCATGAGCCAATTACAACTATTGAATGTATAATAGTATATTGAGATATAGGGGACAGACGTAGTCCCACCAATTAGCTTCGTTGGATGTTTTAAGAAATGTTTCAACTGTGGGTATGCCAATTCTGTTATTTGTGTATAAAAAGTTTGCCCGCGGTGAGCAGCGTTGACAGCTCTCTTCACTCAGTTCTGTTCCACCGTGCTGTTTGAACCGTGCTCTTTCAGCTGCATCTGGGCCAAAATAAACTGTTACTTCCTGCTTGGTGTACGCTCCTTTTTGGATTACTTTTGTGTTCCAGTTGTCACTTGCCTTGGGATCCCTGATACGATTGGAGGCCCCAGCAAGATCCTCAATTCCCTCGGAATGCTGAGGTTATTCCGGCCGTATGCCCCCGGGGGCACGGGCAAGGTGAGCACAGACCAGTTCAAAGTGTATGGCCGAGGAGGCTGTTGACTCGGAGTTCACAAAGGTCTGTCTCGTCCCGAGTGCCACCCGTGCTCAGGTGGAAGTGCAGGCCATAGGGAAGGCACTGTGCTGGGAGGACTCGAGGATCTCTAGGACAAGTGAATGTACCCTTGCATGAACGCGCAATACTGTGGTTGCATGCCCACAGAAGGAGAGGGATTTTTTATGGTGTTTAGTACTCAGCCTACCAGGGGAAGTCGATCGGCCATATTAGTCATAGATGCTAGTTCCACTCCACCGATAGGGAGTGGGTGTGTGGTGGGCATGTGAGAGTTAGAGCAAAAGGGTGCATAGACCCCATTAGATGGGAGTTGCGCATAGTGCAGGTGATTGTATAGTTGCGTTATTTTTAGGAGCGGGTGTTGATGATTCATTGATTTATTGAAGGGGACTGCGCAGTAGGATAGCAACTGTTGGGTACGTTTGTGGTTTTGTTTTTTGGTGGTGTGTCGGTTGAGTATTTGTACTATTTGTTGTTCTATGCGGGATCGGCTGAGGAGGAGGGGTCGACACCACAGATAAAGTGTAAATATTTGCACTTGGCCTAAATAGTGGCAACTACGAGGCAGAAGGGGGTGTGGCCAGGTATTTGCGTACTAACATAGAATATATTAAACAGGTGGACCTGCAGAGAAGGCCATTGGTGTACTAATCTTGAGAGAGTGGGCAGCCCTGTCGAGAGGGCAAGTGACTGTGGAAAGGGTTTGAGCTGGAGAACTGGTAAGTATAGGTGGGTAAAAAGAGAAGGAAGAGCGAAAAAAAGAAAAGGGAAATTGGGGGAGGTGTGAAGGAAAAAAGGTTCATTGGGATATTGTGGGGTTTCAAGTGGGAAAAGGGGGAGAGAAGCTTTAACCAACAGTATAGTTGAAGTGCACAAGGGGGTGGGAATGGCTTTCAGGATTGACACACCCACAGGAGCGTTTATGTAATAAGTTGCACCAATATCGTGATAAAATATTAAAGTATCACTTTCAGTGGGTACAAGACACTGCGGGACAGTGTTTTTGCGAATGATCAGGAGAAGGAACGTTCGATAGAGGAATAATAGAGAGTATGTTTTCGTATTTATGAGCAATATATAAAGAATAGAAACAAAAGAGCAGGAAAAATATCCTAGGGCTATGAAAGCTCTATGAAGAGAAAAAAGAGGCGCACACGAAGGTGGGCGAGAAGGACAGTGATGTGGCGGAGCCACCCAGTATGCCGCCCCCTACCTATGTGTTGCACCCAATGCTGAAACCTGCCACGGAGTACACAGGCCCATGGCACGTGTGCCCAAATGGGGGCAGGGCAGAAACTGGGAAAGGAAAGCTCAAGGCAGCCGGTGCTAGGGAGAAAAAGGAAAAGGGTGGCCAAAAGTATTTGGCTGACATAGAAAAGTGCATGTAGCGAGAGTTGGACACTATGTTCAAGGAGACCGAGAGGGTGATAGGAAAGGAGGTGCAGAGACAGGAGAAGGAGCAGGTGGAAGTCGGGGGGGGGTAGAGATGTGTGGACATCGGGGAAGATAAAGTTTAAATTGGATAGTGAGGCTTCCAACGAGGGGGATGGAGGGCAGGACTGGATGGCAGGTCTCATCTGAAGAGGACTCCATTGTCTGAGACAGGGACGAGAGGGCAGGCATGAGTACCGGGGACGGCAAGCTCTGGGATGCGGATTGAGAAAAGGATAGGAGATGGTAACAAAAGCAAAATAGGGATAGCGGGTGAATGAGCATGGACTAGTCTAAGAGCCTACGCAGTAGAAAGACGAAGATGGTGGTGCCAAGGCCCTGAGGGGTGGGGCGGGCTCCAGGCCCACCCAAATGCCCCTGTTGCAAAAATGGGGTGGGGACAGGCACTACATACCGTGGCAGACGTTGGACAGAGACAAATTGATACACAGCTTGCCCACCCTTATGGCAGGAGCAAGCAAGTGGATATATGCGCTCGAGGAGACAGCAGAGGTCACCCTAGCAATTGGGGATATGAAGAGCTTGTTTGTAGCAATAATAGAGCGAGGAGACAAAATATAGGAACAAGTGGGATACAATGGGGTAAAACTGAGTAGGAATATACATGATGGAGGGCCCACTCAATAACCTTTGTGCCCACGTGTAGAAAGTGCAGAGAAGTATGTACCCAGATAGCTCAGAAATGGGGGACGTATTGGTCCACAAGATGAAGCAGACGAGGACCTTGTAGAATATATACGACAAATACAGGAGATGGGGACGCTAGAGACCCAACAATCGTGGGACGAATACATACCCATTTTGTATCATATATTGTCCGAGGGCTTCCCCGGAATGTGCAGACCGTCCTAGAGAAAATAATAGGGATAGACGCAAAGGGGTGTATAGAGATACAATCGACTATTGTGCACTATTGCAAATGGAAACAAGAAAGGGAGGAGTCAGCAGATAATGTTGTACAGGCAGATAACAAGTTTGTACAGAAGAAGCTAACAAAGCTCTCAATGGAAGGAGCGGTGCTCACCCCGGGTGCTGTACAAGTGGCTCCCGCCCAACAAGGAGGGTTTCCAGTGGCCGGAGGTCACAACAAGGGGGTGCCCGCAGCCACAGTATTCCCAGCAGTGGGGGATCCAACAGCCCGGCTTCTACCCACAAGGGTGGAATTACCAATCAATGGGATACTAGCAGCAAAGCAGAGGGTATTCACAGAAGGGCTGGGGATATGGATATGAAAGGGCAGGACCCAGGTTTTTAGGGCCATGCTTTCTTTGTGGGCAACAGGCCATTTCACACGAATGTGCCCCTTTGGGCAACAGCTCTACTGCAACCCAAGCAGGAGCCCAGCCGACACAGCAGCAGGTCCAGCCCACTTACATACAGACACACCCGCAGCCCCAGCAACTCCCACCACAGCTAGTACAGATGTCCACCCGAGGGCCCGTAGGGGGGCCAGGGCCACCAGCGAATGCATTGCAAGCACCCGTGCAGACACTTCCACAAGAGAATAGTACCTTGCTGGGCCAGAACATATTACCCCGCTACACCAGAGTAACGGTTCTGGGAGGGAACATCTTCCCGTTTATGTAGGTCAAGACACCCCTATAGGATTGCCCACAGAAAGTGCATGTGTGTACTGTCCTTGCAGTAATTGAAGAGCCCAAAGAGGAACCCCGAGGTAGCAGTGAAGATAGGACAAAAAGACTTCTCCTTCTTGGTAGATAAGGGGGCCACCAAGTCGTGTATAAGGGAGGGAGGGTTCCTGCTGTCAAACAAAGTTATGGACACACAGGGCTTCTCTGGGGCTATTGTCACAGTTCCAGTAACACAAAATTTACCATTCACGATAGACATGCCCCCATTGTATTAGAAAATACTCCCATAAACATTCTAGGGAGGAACTTGCTCAGTCAGCTGAACGCAGCGATTTCTCAGAAAAGGGTATGGTGTGCTCGACACCTGGCGCGTAACCATAAAGGTTATCAGCCATCATACAGGCCTACTGTGCACATAGCCCTTTGTGAGGACAACCAATGCACCCCGAGATCTTCCTATATAGGGTCCAAATACTATTGGGTTGGGGGCTTGGGATGAAAGGGAAAACATTCTGATTTGCCACAGAATTTTTCTTTAGGTCGCGTGCGCACAAGGAGGTTGGCCCAGGCACAGGGATACTGTTGCAGTTAGAAGGGGCAATAACACAAAAAGATATGGTGATATTATGTGGGACAGATGAGGACGACACTGAGTGACGTACAATCCACTGTATTGACCCTACATGTATATTGACTGACGTGACTAATGATCCGCTGTTTGCAGATGGCGAGGAGGAGGGAGAAATGGTGTTACAGCTCCACATCCCGTGCCCAATAAGAGTGGTAGACCTGCTAGCACCACAAACAGCAGATGTAGCGAAGAAGCAGGTTGCCTACACTTGGGGAGAGTTGAAGCAGCTCACAGAAAATATATAAACCAAAGGGCCCATGATGTAGGAGTGCTCAAAGGAGCAGGAGTGGTCTGCATTAAATTAAAAGAAGGACATTACGTTATGGCAGCAGGGCATAATACAGATATCAACGTCCCCATTCAACACAGCCATATATCCGATCAAAAAGGCAAAAGGAGGGGCCCGGAGATTTATACGGGATCTCTGCCCCTGAACAATGTGGTAGAGTCTGAGTTTCCACTCATGCCAAACCCAGGTACAATATTGTGAAATATCCCAGCAACTGCAAAACACTTTACAGTGATTGATTAGAAAAAGCTTTTTACTCCATCCAATTGCATCACGACTCCTGGGCCCTCATTACAAGTCAGGCGGTGGGCTATTAGCACCATGGTCCATGCCGGATTCCGCCATGGTGGATGGTGGAATTACCGCCCCATTCCAAGGTGAGTGGGGCGGTAATTCCCCATTCACCATTTGCCCTTCCCCATTCCCATTTTCGCCCCATAGGGCATAATGGGGATGGGGAAGGTGCTAATTACGGCACCGTAAATTACGGTGCCGTAATTAGCACCAAGGTCGCTTAGCGCCTTGGACTTTAACGCCTGCAAAAAGCAGGCGTTAAAGTGTGAATCAGGCGTTAAGGGTTAACGGCGCCGTTAAACTCTTAACGCCTGACTTGTAATGAGGGCCCTGATATCTTAACGCGTCCAATTTGAGCACACAAGGTTACCAACGGTGTATTGTGAATCCCCCATTGTGTTCAACAGAGTGATCCAGATGCATCTAAGCAACTTGCAAATACATAGCACAGGAATACAGTATGTAGATGACCTTCTGGTGTATAGTGAGACAGAGGATCAATGCAGGAAAGATTCCATAATTGTCTCGACTCTGTTAGCAGAGAAATGGTACAAGGTAGACAAGGTAGACAAAGATAAGCTACTGTAAGACCGAAGTGGTGTACCTGGGGCAAATAAGCAGAGGGGCGGAAGATAACACCAAAGAAAGTGGAAGCAATACACAGAACACCATCGCCCACACGGTAAAAGAGAAGCAGCAATGTTGGGGATTGTGCAATTACTGTGGACCTCAGTGAAAGACAAGGAGAAACTCCAGCCGCCCTGAAAAGTTGAGTGAAATCTTTAGTGCTATCGCTGTACAATTCAACGGACACCCCCACCTTGGAGTCTGACAGGATACACAGGGCAGGTGGACCTCTGAATGGCCAAAGATCAGACCTGCCAAATGCCATTAAGCAAAGACAGGACATTCTACAAAAAGCAACAGAGAGGGAACCTGTTGAATTTGAAGGATCCAGCATCAAAATCGTTCAAGATCTTTCTGCTACCACACTGAACAAGTGGAGAAGCTGACGTCCTTTGACACTTTGGCTGCAGGAGCAAGGGATCCGCCATCGATTGGGGTTTCCTTTTCAGTTAAACTTTGAGCACGACGGAGAAAGCTACTGTGTCACGTCGCAAGAAGAGGCCCGGGAGTTTTGGAGACTTTACAAGCAGGGGTGCAAGGAACAGAGGGTTGAAATGCTAGAAAGCTCAGAGGACCGAGGCATAAAGAGGGGTCCTCCTCACTAAGAAGGGGTTGAGCCCCAGGGACACGGAAATACAAAAGATATAACACAGCCTGAATGTTCATTCCCCTGAATAGAGTTATAACTTAATTATTGTTCTATCGAAATTGTTTGCATTTGTTTTTTCGTGGGCAAAGGCAATGTCTTATTCATGGCAGTGAGAGAGCCGGCACATAAGCTGATAAAAAATATAAGTGGGGTTCAGACTAACTGTAGACCCATGGGAGTTCATATGTCAAGAAGGCTGGATGAAGAGGCCGGATGCCTTCAACCTTTGAGTTGTTAAATTCTACTGAGATTTTATATTCTGCCTGGAGTGGGGTCCCTGGAGTGTGGCCCTTAGTTTTACAAGGGCGTCTCAGATTCTCAGATGTAGGAAGGAAAATGCTGAGGAAGGCGTTTTCATAGGGAGGAGGGACGGGTGGGCTCACACAACAGAAGGGTGGAGGGAAACACCTATACACTGGTACAGTGACATGCTCGCAACGCCTTAAACAAAGGAAGTATAAACGCTCTGTACAGGGAGCACTGTCAATCACTGAGTCATGCCACTCGAAGAGAGTCGGAAAGTTTCAACTGGAATATCGATATGGCATCACCTGATGGGATTGAATTTGGGTCCCTCAATGTTAAGGGCTTATAATCTAAGCTGTCAGAATTAGATGTGTTATTCGTTCTGGAAACAAAATTCGACCAAGGGAAAGAATTTAAGGTTGCAGGCAGGGGAATAGGAGGCGTAGTGTGGGCCTCGGGCATGTCTAAGAAGGGTGGGGTGGCAATCATATATTGGAAATCATTGGGCCTGCAAATAGAGCAAATACACAGAAAAGAGGATGGGAGGTATAAAGCATTGATAGGGAAAATAAGAATGCGAACAATCACTCTCTGTTCAGCTTAGCGCCCAATCAAAATCAGCTCTGCTTTAATGAATCGTTTTTCAGCTTCCTTGGCAGTTGGAAAGAAGGTATTTTGGTTTGTGGGGGAGATTTTAACCACATATCAGACCCAGGGATAGAATGGGATTCATGAGGCAGAGGGTGATCCCACCAGAGGGCTCCGCCAAGGAAGGATTGCCAGATCTACTAAGGGCGCATCACCTAATTGACACCTGGAGCGTCAAGCATCCAAAAAAAAGTGTGTTCACTTTTTACCCCCCCCCACATTTTACGTAGCCTCGAATAGATTATCTGTTGATCGAAGCAGAGAGAGAAGACATAATCATGGCTGCTGCAATAGAGATAGTAGCTTGGTCAAACCATAATCTATGTGTGCTGGAATTAGATTGCCCCCCCCCCCCCCATGTACAGAACGCAGATGGACCTGCTATTTAGAGAATCTCTATTGACGTGATTAACAATTACTTCATTGAAAATGTTACGGGGGAAACGTTGGTAAACACGGTGTGGGAAGCAGCGAAGGCTACAATTTGGTGGTCATGATCTCGAAAGGGCCTAATAGAAATAGAATAAGGGTAAGAAAGGAAACAGAGCTTAAAGCTGAAATCACGCATAAAGAATTATAACTCTGTAGCCACCTGGCTGACACAGAAAAAATCTTAGGGGAGTTTGGAACACTTCAAAATTAACTGAGGGATATCTGGCAAGACAAGGCACTAACACAACTGAGATATTTAAAGCAAAACATTTATGAAAGAGGGGACAAGGCACATATCATGTTGGCTACGCGACTTTGGATTCAAAGAGCAGAGAGAGCGGTCTCCAAAATTAGAAATGAAACAGGTGTAGCATTGGTAGACTCTAGCGAAATTACAAAGCGTTTCTCCAGATTCTACTCTACTTTATATACAACTGAGGAGGTATGTACTAACGATAACATCACGCGATACCTATCAAAGTTCCCCCGCGCTCCGATAGCACAAGTTGGTCAGGACTCATTAAACAACCCAATCACAGCGGAGAAAATTCAGGCAGCAATCTCTAAGATGAAGGCAGGCTCGGCACCAGGACAGGACAGGTTTACCCCAGCCTTTTATAAGGCCTACTACAGTAAACAACGTACCCCTTTTTTGTTGAAACTTTTCAACATAATCATGGAAACTAGCCAAGCCCCTCTTATTCACGAGTCCCGTATCATAGTAATATTGAAAGAAGGTAAAGAGGTTACAGAATGCGTGTCATACTGCCCAATATCACTCATAGACTTTGACGTGAAAATCGATGCGAGCATACTCGCCAATAGCTTGGCCCAAATCCTGCCGCAATTAGTCCATAGGATATGTAAGGGGCATACAGGGGGCGGACAACGTTCGCAAAACACTTGACCTTATCGCTGCCATAGATGAATGAGAAGAACGCCCCACATTGATGTCTGTTGACACTAGAGCCAAAGTTGTAGTTAATGGCATCGCATGACAGTCCTTTAACCTAATGCGAGGCACCTGACAGGGCTGTCCTTTGTTGCAGCTGTTATATGCCTAGGTGGCAGGGCGTTAGCTCAAGATATCAGAATGAACACCCAGATACACGGTGTAATAAGAGAAGGCAAAGAGTATAAGTTGGCGCTATTTGCTGATGATATTTTAGCCTACATCACCCAACCATTAAGAGTCAATACCTGCCCTTTTTACTATGCTGGGGGAATATGGGACATTGTCAGGTTTCGAGCTCATCTGAATAAAACCGTGGCTCTGCCGCTCCAAACGACCTCGGCCATCTCAATGAATTTGGTTAACGAATGGGAATTCCAGCAACACACTGAAGAATTGAAATACCTAGGGGTAGTGCTCACGAAAAACATAGCAGAGCTGTTCAACTCAAACTATTTACCTTTGTGGAGGAAGATAAATCTGACCTAGAGAGATGGTCCAAAATGGCGTTATCCTGGACAGCCAGGTTTTCCTCAATAAAGATGAATATACTCCCCAGATTTGTATTCCTCTTTCAGTCTCCCAGTAATTATCCCGGATCTATTCCAGACAGAGATTAAGCGATCCCTTCTAGAATTTTTGTGGGCTGACTCGAAGCCTTGTATCTCGTGCACGCCAAAGGATAAGGGGGGCATGGGTTTTGCTGATCTCTCATTATTGCAGAGCTTCCCAATTTTGCATCCTAGCAGATCATTTGTGTGAAAATGTAGAGAAACAATGGGTCTTGCTGGAAAATGAGTTATCCACACCTATAACCTTGGGCGAATGGTTGTGGGTCTCATATCGAACTATGCCGCATAGGATCCGTGAACACCCAGTAGCGTCCCTTTGGTGGCCTATGTGAACCATGAATGGAGTCACATCCTGCCCATCCCCTCTAAGTTGTATGTGGGCTCCCCCCATAAGGGATCAGTTGGTAGAGGTACACCACTTCCAACCTCAATACAAAGCAGGTTTAGTGAGGGCAGGGCAAATGTGGAAGGATTGTATTTACATGTCAAAGGAATATTTAGAGGTAGCACAGCAGGGTACCGTGATAGCACCCCTCCACTATTTGCAGCTGAGAAGTGTATTGTGAGATCCAGGCTGGGGGGAGTCTATTCGAAGGCTGCTCACAATGTGTGAACGTGCTTTAAGTGAACGTCAGGGCACAAGAGGGTTGATAACTCGACTATATAGTGCACTGCTCTCCAGAGGCCACTTGACAAAACCAAGTACCCAAGCGAAGTGGGAAGAAGAGCTAGAGTTACAAAACCAGCTAGACACACGGACAGTAATATATAAATCAGTATGGAATACATCTATATCCATGCAATATAAGATTCATAATGGACGGCTGTTGATGAGATGGCATCTAACGCCCATCGATTGTCGAAAATATTCCCAGGGGTCACGCCGTACTAGTTGGAGGGGATGCGGGGAGACGAGCAATTATTGGTATCTGTGGTGGACCTATGTAAGTGAACAGACTTACTAGAAAGGGATCTTGGGCTGGGTACAGGCCATAAACAGTGTTCACAGGCAACTGTCCACATTATTGGTTTTGTTTGAGATAGAGTCGGAGGTTGAGAGAACATATACCATACTTTCTCACATGTCCAGAAACTTGTTGTTGGCAGCTAGAGTATGTCTAACTGTTAGATGGAAAAGCAGCACGCTGCCATCTAGAGGAGAGTGGCTCATGAAAGCGCATACCATATACCAGATGGAGTATGACAGCAGCCCTCTTAGAATCCCACTCCCACATTGACATGGCGTGGCTTCCCTTTTTAGAATATTATGCTGAGTACAAGGTGGGGCAAAACCGAGTGGGTCAGAGGTAAATGAGAGGGTACCCAAAAGGTATACTAAAAGTTGTATGAGATGCTCATACTTTAGACTCAGCCGGGGTGGCAAGCAGGAACAAAGTATCAAAGTAGACCAGAAGGTTGGCTTCCTTGTAACAATTGAATAAGTACTGGGTAGTTGTCATGATTCCTGCCCCTCATGTCCCCAGCCCTCCAAGATGTCAGGCTGGAGCCAGGCCACGATCACCTACATGGCCCTCAAGGGCCTCTCCATCACTCCAAAGACCCACTTGGAGTCAGACTTGGCGCTTGTGGCACCAGACTCACTCACTCCCATATGATAACATTGGGGATCGGACTTGTAGTGCATTGATGGGGACAAGATGGATGCCCCCACATATTTCGGTTCCCAGCACTGCATGTGCGGTCTAGTCTTTTGGATGTGGTTCAGCCCAGAGACACCTGGGATACCCAGAGACTATTTAAGCCACACTCAGGCTGAGAAACATGCTTTGCGTTTTCTGCACCTGCAGCGTGACACTCACCGTGTTCGGATCGGTCTGCAGTAGGCCTGAATCTTTCTTCTGCGCTCAGCTCCTGCAAGAACAAGAACACCGTTAGGAACAGCCTTACCTTGTGGCGCTTCTGCCCATCATTCATCGCTCCTTCTGTTCTGCGGGCATCTTCGACGGTGTCATTCCCATCCCGGCACACCGCTTCCTAAGGAAAAGGGAAAAGAACAGAAAAAAGGCATTAGTAAGCATTCTGCAAATCTTCGCTTATTTTTAAATACTGTACGAGCTTCAAACGCTTACCTGAATCCCAGCCGCTCTGGGGGAACTCTGTCTCCGGAACTTCTCATCCATCTGCAAGAGCGAAAGGCACTGCAGGTTAGCTTGGAAACATCTAGAGGTGCTGCATACCGCGCTTACCCACCGCATTTGTTCTTCATAACCGGCATCCACGATGAAAACGTTGCGGCACCTAAAAGACACAGAAAAAGAACTCAGTTCAATACAAATACGAAAGGGGAGTATCGTGCATCGCACTCTCACTCACCTTCAGCGCTACTCATCTCAGCAGCACGCCGCCATCCCCAAACACCGGCCATCATCTAAGGAAGGAAAGGAACGAAGTTAGAGAACTGTTCAAAAGACTCATTATACTTACCTGTCGGACTCTTGCCAGTGAAGTAACTAGGCAGCAATGAGCCTGTGTCAATCAACACGCCCCTGCGCTGAAAGCAGGACGGAGAGCACACTATCCAAGAAAACAAGGTGAGCTGTGGATCAAAGGGAAGGTTTGGACCCCGGGGAAGAAGGGGTTCAAGCACACAGAGACAATAGGGAGTTAAACTCTACCAATCCTGTGTTTCAGGCCCAGTCTCCAGTCGAATAGCCTCCAGGGAACGGTTCGAGGTCGTAAGAGGTCAGAACAGGCTGAGTGACATCCCCGTGGATACCAGGTGAGCGTTACAGAACGCAAAGCCTCACATCAAAATCCACCTGGGCGTCATGGAAACGTCAGAAACTGACCAGTTAGCCCACATGTTGGGTCAGCTACGTTCCGAAGTACATGCAGCAGGCAGGAGACCAACACCCTTAGGAGAGAGCTGATAGTAGTCAAAGAACGCACTGATGATCTAAGCCGGCAACTTCTCCAGTCACAAGCAGGGCATGCACAATTGCCGGGACGCGTGCCCTCGATGCCAGCGCCACCAGCCAATCCTGTTCAGATAACCCTTCCTGGGGCAGTTCCTTTGGCCCCGCCTTACGATTTACGGGGGATCCCAAGAGGTTTGTAGGCCAGGGGCCTTTCCGAATGACCAATCACAGGTCGCTTTTGTACAATCCTACCTGAGTGGTAGCGCCGCGGACTGGTCTGTACCCTTTGTGGCCCAAGACAATCCTTTGCTGCATGACTTCAGGGGCTTTCAGCAGGAGATGGAAAAGCTGTTCGCCCGTCGTACTCATGGGCAGGCATTAGACAACAAACTTCTGTCCCTACGCCAAGGGAATCAAGAACAAAAAAGCCACGTTCAATAGACTCGTAGTTGAAGCAGAATGGCCAGTGGAGAAGAGAACCACGTTATTTCATCAGGGGTTGCGGGGGGAGCTCAAGGATGTTCTCGCACAAGTAATGAACCCCCCGAAAGACTGCTCAGAATTCATTGACCTTGTTGTTCAACTGGATCATAGGTTGCAGGACCGAAGAGCAGATCGAACCAGACCAGACCCTCGCCCTATGTATGTGCGTTCAAAGGACAATACTGCCCGAACAACGGAAGGTTCAGCAGAACCAATGCAAATCGGGGGGGGTCAGATCACCCTTGACTAAAGCGGAAAGGGATAAAAGGAGACAGCAGCAGTTATGTCTGTACTGTGGAAGGTCAGGTAATTTCCTTAAATAGTGCCCTGTGAAGCCACAGAGGAGGACGGTAGGGGCCACGGACAAGGAAGATACCTTCAAGGAATCGGAAAGCTCCCCAGCCCGGCAAGTGTAGGGGTCCACTTGCCGAGCGAAGAAAGTGAACTACAGACCTCCCATTTTGCATCTGTGGTCTTGATCAATCACCAACAACCATCTCGGATGCACGCAGTATGAGCGTACATAGACAGTGGAGCCGTTGGGAATTACATCGACCAGGATCTTGCGGCAAAGATGGGGCTTCCGTTATGCCATAAATCAACCACCAACACTGTTACTACTGTCGACAGCACGGAAATAGCTTCTGGTCCAGTATCCCAATGCACTGCAGCTTTAACCCTTCTGTGCCAGGATGGACACCAAGAATCTATCGTTATCGACCTCATTAAGGCACCACAGTTCCGGATGATTTTGGGAATGCCATGGTTGGTAGCTCACAATCCTCGAATCGAATGGCGAGCAAAAGAATTGGCCTTTCCCAAGTGAATACCAGGACTTCCAAGATGTCTTTCAGAAAGAACAGGCTAATACCCTGCCACCGCATAGACCATACGATTGCCAAATCGACCTTATACCCGGCGCACAAATCCCTTGTGGTCGAATTTACGCACTCACAGAACCAGAAAACCAGTACCTGAAGGCCTATCCTGACCAATACCTGGCCAACGGGTTCATCCGTCCCTCAAAGTCTCCAGCAGCCAGTCCTCTATTCTTCATACCGAAAAAGGAGGGGGACTTGAGAACGTGCATCGACTATCACGCACTGAACCAGATTACCGTAAGAAATCGTTACCCCCTGCCACTGATCCCTGAATTGCTTGATCAAGTCAAAGATGCCCAAATCTACACAAAACTAGACCTGAGGGGGGAATATCACCTTGTTCGCATAAAACAGGGGGACAAAGGGAAAACCGCTTTTCACACCAAATACGGCTTGTACGAATATCAAGTAATGCCCTTTGGCCTTTGCAACGCACCTGCTGCATTTCAATACTTCATGAACGATATCCTACGGGAATTGATTGATGTCTGTGCTCTAGTGTACATCGACGATATCCTAGTATATTCCGGATCAAAGCAGGACCACATTAAACACGCCCGATCCGTATTGGAGAAACTCCGTCAACACCAGCTCTACCCCAAGCTCGAAAAGTGCTCATTCCACGTCTCTGAGGTGGAATTCCTGGGATTTATTCTCAGCCTGAATGGAATCCGAAATGGATGTACACAAGGTAGATGCTATCCTGAACTGGCCATCCCCAAATTCATTCAAGGGGGTTCAAAGTATGCTGGGATTTGCAAACTTCTACCGCTGGTTAATCCCAGGATTTTTGCAAATCGTGCATCCCATCACGTCATTACTAAGGAAAAGCAACAAAAAGTTCCAGTGGACACAGAAGCCGAGGAGGCTTTCCAGGAACTCAAAGCAAGATTCACATCTGCCCCAATTTTATGCCACCCTCGCCCTGATCTCCCATACCTGGTGGAAATGGACGCCTCAAGCATGGCTATGGGAGCCGTCCTCTCACAAAAGGACCCCGAAACGGGCCAGTTACACCCTGTAGCCTTCTGGTCGCGTAAATTCACACCCCCTGAACTCAATTATGCTATCATAGACAAAGAACTCCTAGCCATTAAGTCAGCCTTTAAGGCATGGTGGCACTACCTCTTGGGTGTGAGACACACAATCACTGTAATAACTGACCACCAGAACCTCCAGTACCTAAAAACGGCAAAGGCCCAATCCTCACGACAACTACGTTGGGCTCTTTTTTTTGCTGAATATGAATACGTGATTACATTTCGACCAGGGGTGAAAAACGGGAAGGCCGATGCCCTTTCCCGTATGGGGGTGGAACAGCAAGGGTATCAGACCCCTGACCCAATAGCAATCATCCCGAGTGACAAGCTCCTAGGAATCACAGCAACCATAACTCAGAAAGAATTACATGAAGAAATCCAAAACCTGATGAGTCCGGAGCAAGTAGAAGCGTGGAGTGCACAAGGAGAACATTACATGATAAAAGATCAGTTGCCCTACTTCAGGAATCATTTATTCTTACCAAACCAAGAACTACGAGAACAAGTCATGTCCGGTTATCATGATTTCTTGATCGAGGGCCACCCCGGAATCGCTAAAACCCTAGCCAAGGTAAAACGAAATTATTGGTGGCCCACGTGGCGTAAAGACATTATCCAATTCATCCTATCTTTTGGAGTGTGTGCTCAAAACAAGTCATCCAAGCAGAAACCGGCTGGGTTATTACAACCATTGGAAATCCCACCAGCACACTGGCACATGGTGTCCCTCGATTTTGTTACTGACTTACCACCCAGTCAAGGATTTAACACTATTCTTGTGGTCGTGGACCTATTTTCAAAAATGGCACATTTCATTCCTCTTAAGGGGCTCCCAAATGCTTCCACTCTGGCAAAGGTATTTCTTGAAGGCATCGTACGGATCCATGGGTTTCCATCAGTTTTGGTGTCAGACCGAGGTACTCAATTCATATCTAACTTCTGGAGAAAATGCTGCTCTATGGCCCAGATAGACATCCGGCTATCCACCAGTCACCATCCTCAAACGGATGATCAAACTGAGAGGACAAATCAGACGCTCGAGCAGTATCTGCGTTGCATGTTACACCAAGCTGAAGGAAGCTGGTTCGACCTACTATGGATGGCTGAATATGCTTATAATAATTCCCTACACACCAGCACTGGGCAGACACCCTTTTATACCATGTATGGCAGGCACCCACGTACTTCTGAGTTGGACGTTCCTACAACCCTGAAAATGCCAGCAGTCAAAACCTTGCACACGACCATTTCTCAAACCTTTAAAAGGGCAACTGAACACCTACTTCAAGCTAAGAATTGCCAAAAGAAGTTTGCTGATCAACACCGAGCAAAGGCCCCCAACTACCAAGTGGGAGAAAAAGTCTGGCTGGCTTAAACACGTGTCCATTAAAGGAACCCAAACTTTCCGTCCAAGATACCTGGGTCCATTCACCGTCACCTCCGTGATAAAACCTGTGGCGGTCAGACTAGCTTTGCTGTCAAACATGCAGATTCATCCTGTGTTCCACGTGTGTCTCCTTAAACCTGTTCAACCTGGGAACCGGGTAGCAATGCTAACGCAGCCAGTAGTAGTCGCCGGGGAGCCAGAATTCGAATTCAAGGACATCCTAGAATAAAAGTACGTCAGATCCAAATTATACTACTTAGTAGACTGGAAGGGGTATGGTCCACAAGACAGGACATGGGAGCATTGTGAGTACATCCATGCATCTCGCTTGCTTAGACGATTTTATCAAAACCATCCAACCAAACCAGGACCAGACAGAAGAGGGGGGAGTGCTGTCATGATTCCTGCCCCTCATGTCCCCAGCCCCCCAAGATGTCAGGCTGGAGCCAGGCCACAATCTCCTACATGGCCCTCAAGGGCCTCTCCATCCCTCCAAAGACCCAGTTGGAGTCAGACTTGGTGCTTGTGGCACCAGACTCACTCACTCGCATAGGATAACATTGGGGATTGGACTTGTAATGCATTGATGGGGACAAGATGGATGCCCCCACATATTTCGGTTACCAGAACTGCATGTGCGGTCTATTCTTTTGGGTGTGGTTCAGCGAAGAGACACCTTGGATACCCAGAGACTATTTAAGCCACATCCAGGCTGAGAAACATGCTTTGCGTTTTCTGCGCCTACAGCGTGACACTCACCGTGTTCGGATCGGTCTCCAGTAGGCATGCATCTTTCTTCTGCGGTCAGCTCCTGCAAGAACAAGAACACCGTTAGGAACAGCCTTAACTTGCGGCGCTTCTGCCCATCATTCATTGCTCCTTCTGTTCGGCGGGCATCTTCGACGGTGTCATTCCCATCCCGGCACGCCGCTTCCTAAGGAAAAGGAAAAGAACAAAAAAAAGGCATTAGTAAGCATTCTGCAAATCTTCGCTTATTTTTAAATACTGTACGAGCTTCAAACGCTTACCTGAATCCCAGCTGCTCTGGGGGAACTCTGTCTCCGGAACTTCTCATCCATCTGCAAGAGGGAAAGACACTCAAGGTTAGCGTGGAAACATCTAGAGGCGCTGCATACCGCGCTTACCCACCGCATTTGTTCTTCATAACCGGCATCCACGCTGAAAACGTTGCGGCACCTAAAAGACACAGAAAAAGAACTCCGTTCAATACAAATACGAAAGGGGTGCATCGCGCATCACGCTCTCACTCACCTTCAGCGCTACTCATCTCAGCAGCACGCCGCCATCCCCGGACGCCAGCCATCATCTAAGGAAGGAAAGGAACGAAGTTAGAGAACTGTTCAAAAGACTCATTATACTTACCTGTCGGACTCTTGCCAGTGAAGTAACTAGGCAGCAACAAGCCTGCGTCAATCAACGCGCCCCTGCGCTGAAAGCAGGACGGAGAGCACACTATCCAAGAAAACAAGGTGAGCTGTGGATCAAAGGAAAGGGTTGGACCCCAGGGAAGAAGGGGTTCAAGCACACAGAGACAATAGGGAGTTGAACTCTACAAATCCTGTGTTTCAGGCCCAGTCTCCAGTCGAATAGCCTCCAGGGAAGGGTTTGAGGTCGTAAGAGGTAAGAACAGGCTGAGTGACGACCCCGTGGATACCAGGTGAGCGTTACAGTAGTGTTATCATTGATAACATTGAGCAATGTGTTCTTATTTTTTTGTACCCATTGTGTGGGGAGGAGGGGGGCGGGTAATCGTTTATGAAAATATGTACAGCTGTCATCACAAAATGATACTGACTTGATGTAGGCAATGGACAATCTGGGTTGCCAACAGACATCTACCCAGTGAATGTTCATGTTCTTTTTCACGGGTTCTACATGGAGGGGAATGAACAATATGAGAGCTCTGTCTGAGAGTCATCTATTTGAGTGATATAATCCATTGACTTTGTGATGTGAACCAGTGAATGTTGGCACTTGTTTCACAATTGTAAAACCAATAAAATACTTTGTAAAAAAAAAAGAACATTAAGGCCCAATCTGTGCTAACTGTGTCACCTGAAAATTTGACTTAAGATCTATATGAATAATTTGGTTTCGACATACAGTTAATTGATACCCAATGCATTTAGTTCTAATACACATCTGGTTAATAATCCAACTACCACAGGAGACCCAATTCAACCAACAACCCGTTTGTCGCATTGTCAATCTCAGGTAATTCCACATGTATATGCAAACATTGGATATTGAGAAATAAATCAAGTATGAAACTTTAATTCATGAATCGGCTGGACCATTTAGGTTGCAATTCCTCCAACTTGGCCACTTCCCTAAGGGCAACAAATCCTTTTTGTCCAGATCTGTTCCATATATTATATGGGAGTGGGCCCGAAATTGGAATTGAGAATTAAAATAGGATTGCTGATCAGAAATATATTTATTTTGTAAATAGCCTTCGCCTGAACGGTTGCCACAGTGATATGATATGATATGAAATGGCATTTGTAACGCGCCTATACACAAGTGTTACAGTGAATAGTCGCATTGGACTGGGGAATGGGCAACAGATCAGTGGGGCATAGCTGAATCGTGTTACAAGTCTGATTTTGAAAAGTCGGATGCGGGGAGCAAGATGGTGCCTTGGAGGTGGTTGGTGCGGTACAGAGGAGGGATCTTTTGTATCAGAATGGAGAGGCATCGCCATACCAGGTTGTAACCAATGATCCACTGGCACAAAGAGATGGACCTGCCGCACTGTACCATCCTCCTGCACTCTTGTTACTACAGTTTCTTCTGGTGGCAAAAGAGGAGGATTTTGACAATGACAATGTCGCTCCGCTGAGGCAGTGATACTACCCTCTGGTTTAGAATGATTCACTTTTTCTCAGAATTGCAAACGCGTGGCCTTTTGTTTCGAATAGGAGGAATAGGGTCAGAGTCAGAAATATGAACTTCCTCGTGTTGATAGGGGCTACCGGAGACAATGATAACTCCTCGTTCTCCCATTCTTGCTGCCGTTCCTGGTGTGGAGAAACAGGAGAAGCCCCCTTGAGCTTTGCCAATTACCGTCAACTTCAGTGGCCAATAGAATCAGTGGTGGTGGCTGGGCCATTGGTTTTTGATAGAGTGTTGGTTGAAGATCTAAATCAATTAAATCAGCTTGCTCCTCACTGGAGTGGCGTAATGTTCCAATATCAAGTCAACCACCCGAGCCACAATACATTTTAAATCTTGTTGCTCCTTAGCAATATTAGAACACTGGGCCTCATTACAAGTGTGCCGGTCCGGTAACAACGGTGCCGGTAATCCTGCTGGCACCGTTGTTACCGGACTGGCACACTATGAGTCTGTGAGCTGGTGCCATCCCTCCCGCCAGGTCAGACCTGCTTCCATCATCCCATTTCCCATTGAATCCTATGGGGATTTACATGTTTCCGGCGCCTGACTTCACGGACCGCCGGGGCTGTTATGCCCTGGTGTTTCCATGAAGTCAGGCACCGGAAAAAATCACAACTCCGGCGGCAGCCTGCCGTTTTTACCGGCAAGGCTACCGCCGGAGGCCCAGTGTGAACAAAGCATCAATGCTGGAGGCTATTGCATTTAGAGTGGGGGTTATGACTTCTTCCAAATATGCGTTTGATGTAGGGGAACTGTAGCCTTCATCACTATCACTAAAGAGTCTGAGGAGGAGATCAAATGTTCAAGTATCGGGGTGGTGGATAAATTAGTCCCAATTATACTGTCACATCGTTCAGTTATTAAAGTTGCAATATCCGCAGGACCCAAGGAATCACGTTGCAAACCTATGCACATATTTATGAATTATTATTGTCTATTGTGGGGATACATTATAGCCTGGATCCTCGCTTAGTCCAGAACAGCACTATAGCATTGTTATCTGTACCACAGAAGCCACATCAGAGTCCAACGTGGCTGTCGCGCTAAAGAAGTCCATCATTTTTGGCTCTGTCGAAAGCATGAAATCTGTAAGCTGCTAGAAGAAATAGGGCTGCGTCGACGTTTTCCCAAACATACTGAGTTACTGCTGTAATGAACTTATGGTGGCAACAGTAAAGACAGACACATGTGATCACAGTTCGAGGGTGTTTATTAAACTGTAAATGCAGGAGGGAAAACGCCTTACCTAAACCTAAATCTAAGATGGGAGCAAGCGTCGACCATCAAACGAAAAATAGGGCTGTCCTTGAGGCGTCTTGTCAAAGTAAAAGGACTATACTAAAAAAAAACGATAGCCAAATCCTTACAACTAATTACAGAAAGAGTGTGGCATAGGGTTTTCAATAAAGAAAGAAGTGTTCACAAATAATAAGTCTGGATATAATTGCCAGGGGTCTTCCTTTCCCATGTTTTGAGCACGGGACAAAGTGGACCTCCTGAGCACAGCACACACTCGTGCTTTCCCAGCACGAGCTGACAGTTCTGTATCAGCTATCAGGTTCTTCAATGGTTGAATATTTTTTCAATAAAAAGTTTCTTCTTGCCTTCGAGGCCTGATGTATCCAACAAACAAACACAAAGTTCTGCTTCACGTATACTTTGGCTGATGGCTTCAACGCTGGGTCCCCCTCTTCCTTGCGTAGAGCCTTCACAAATCGTATTCAATAATTCAGCTAAACAGTTCCTTTTCCAATGAATTTTGGGTGGTAACTTCTCACACCTGGATGTCCTTCGTATTGGAATCGGACCCAAATGACAAGGGGGACAAATCAGTTCCCCTGGTCTTCCAATACTTCTTGCATTCACAAATCTTAATGTCTTTTTAAACAGTTCTTTCAGGCTTTGCCCTTTTTGGTTGACTTACCTCTGCCAGGTTCTCTCTCGCCAACTTTTACAGACAATTCACTAAGGACACCCCGTGGTCGGTTCACTTCGGTCAACATACTATTCATAGGGACTTCAGGCCTCGCCCCTTTTTCGTTAGCATCCCTCTGCCAGGTTTACTCTTGACAACCTTTACCAAACAGTTCACTATGGAACTTGAACTACGCACCTTTTCATTAGCATCCCTCCAACGGATTCAATCTTGCCAACATTTACAACACATAGTTCATGCGCTAATTTCACCAAGCCAGATTCATCTCCCTTTCCTTCTCTGTCATCTGTAGGTCAAAGACTTTCGACGGTACAGAGGATTTTACAAGACCCCTGTATGACCACTTTGACCTCTTTTTGCCTCTTCCCAAAGGCTTCGGTTACGGTAGTTTCTACCATCGGGTAATCGCCCAGAGTCTCCTGCGTGAGTACCCACGTGGTGCCGACCTCCTCTGTTGCTGGTTTCCCCCCTCTTTCATCAATAGTATCTTTAAGTTTCTCAAAGCTTCAAATTAGCGGTTGGCTATTTAGCGTTCAAAATTGTTCAGGTTTCTTATCGGCTCTTCACTCGACTCACTATGATGAACTGCTTGGTTTTTTTCTCCTTCGATTCATGGTTGGTACCACAGAGACCGGCGTCTCTCCACGGCTTGATTACCAGCCAAGGAGGGTTCCATTTACCCTAGACATCTGCTGCAACACACGCTGGCTATTGTTTGCGGACTTATGAATCCTTCTGCAGAGGTTTCACTGGCCTTGTTCGGAAAGGGCAAGGTTGCTTCTCTCCTTGTCACCCTCTCAGTCTGCACTGTCTTTCTCCTCCTCTTGAACTGCTGTGCTGAGTTAGCGCTCACATTGTGCGGTCTTCCTTCCCCGTCTTGTGCTCTTGTGCTCCATCTTTTATCCCTGTGGATAAAGTCTGGATATAATTGCCAGGGGTCTTCCTTCCCCACGTTTTGAGAACGGGACAAAGTGGACCTCCTGAGCACAGCACACGCTCGAGCTTTCCCAGCACGAGCTGACAGTTCTGTATCAGCTATCAGGTTCTTCAATGGTTAAATCTTTTTTCAATAAAAAGTTTCTTCTTGCCTTCGAGGCCTGATGTATCCAACAAACAAACACAAAGTTCTGCTTCACGTATACTTTGGTTGATGGCTTCAACGCTGGGTCCCCCTCTTCGTTGCGTAGACCCTTCACAAATCGTATTCAATAATTCAACTAAACAGTTCCTTTTCCAATTAATTTTGGGTGAGAACTTCTCACCCCTGGATGTCCTTTGGCCGCAATCGGACCCAAATGACAAGAGGGACAAATCAGTTCCCCTGGTCTTCCAATACTTCTTGCATTCACAAATCTTAATGTCTTTTTAAACAATTCTTTCGGGCTTTGCCCTTTTTGGTCGGCATCCCTCTGCCAGGTTCACTCTCGTCAACTTTTACAGACAATTCACTAAGGACACCCCGTGGTCGGTTCACTTCGGTCAACATACTATTCATAGGGACTTCAGGACTCGGCACTTTTTCATTAGCATCCCTCTGCCAGGTTCACTCTTGCCAACCTTTACCAAACAGTTCACTATGGAACTTGAACTACGCACCTTTTCGTTAGCATCCCTCCAACGGGTTCAATCTTTCTAACCTTTACAACACATAGTTCATGCGCTAATTTCACCAACCCGGATTCATCTCCCTTTTCCTTCTCTGTCATCTGTAGGTTAAAGACTTTCGATGGTACAGAGGATTTTACAAGACCCCTGTATGACCACTTTGACCTCTTTTTGCCTCTTCCCAAAGGCTTCGGTTACGGTAGTTTCTACCATCGGGTAATCGCCCAGAGTCTCCTGCGTGAGCACCCACGTGGTGCCGACCTCCTCTGTTGCTGGTTTCCCCCCTCTTTCATCAATAGTATCTTTAAGTTTCTCAAAGCTTCAAATTAGCGGTTGGCTATTTAGCGTTCAACATTGTTCGGGTTTCTTATCGGCTCTTCACTCGACTCACTGTGATGAACTGCTTGTTTTTTTTCTCCTTCAATTCAAGGTTGGTACCACAGAGACCGGCGTCTCTCCACGGCTTGATTACCAGCCAAGGAGGGTTCCATTTACCCTAGACATCTGCTGCAACACACGCTGGCTATTGTTTGCGGACTTATGAATCCTTCTGCAGAGGTTTCACTGGCCTTGTTCGGAAAGGGCAAGGTTGCTTCTCTCCTTGTCACCCTCTCAGTCTGCACCGTCTTTCTCCTCCTCTTGAACTGCTGTGCTGAGTTAGCGCTCACATCGTGCGGTCTGCCTTCCCCGTCTTGTGCTCCATCTTTTATCCCTGTGGATAAAGTCTGGATATAATTGCCAGGGGTCTTCCTTCCCCACGTTTTGAGAACGGGACAAAGTGGATCTCCTGAGCACAGCACACGCTCAAGCTTTCCCAGCACGAGCTGACAGTTCTGTATCAGCTATCAGGTTCTTCAATGGTTAAATCTTTTTTCAATAAAAAGTTTCTTCTTGCCTTCGAGGTCTTTCTCCTCCTCTTGAACTGCTGTGCTGAGTTAGCGCTCACATCGTGCGGTCTGCTTTCCCTGTCTTGTGCTCCTCTGCTCCATCTTTTATCCCTGTGGGGAAAGGAAAGGGCTGTCAGGTGTGTATGATTCTAGTCAATTGTCTGACTTTGCCTGACCCTTTATATTGGGACACGTCAGGTAAAAGGCTCTGGTGTTAGTCTGTTGTCTTTTGTCTTGTGCAAAAGCGTTTGTGTCGGGAAGGGAGGGGGGCAGTGTTTTGGAATATTCTAAGTGGTAGGATGGGGAAAAGGTGTTGAAAGAAGGGAGATATTGCTTCTCACCCATCCGTGTCCCACTCCCACTCCCAAAGGAGGAGTGGGAGTGGGACTCCCCCCATCCAGGTAATCCTCCCTCACTGGTCCACCCCCAGGAACTGGATCCAATAGCAATGGCCATGTCCTGGCCACCTGGATGACAGATCCCCGGGGACCAGCCAGGGAGACACCTTCAGGTTTCTCACACTGCGCAGACCATATTTACGTACTGTGGGTGGCTTTATATTAGGTGAGCAGTAATAAGATGGTTTAAAAAGTTCCCTGTATCTTTTCTTTGAACAAGCCTCTAGTGACACAATTCCACAGATATAACAATAAACGTTGGGGTTGCAAACAAGGAGTCAGGCAATTAAACCATAGCCATTAGCCATTTACAATGCAATGCTATTGACTGCAGTAGTTAACCAAAATACAAGTAATCACTTACTTTTTTTTCATTTCTCCCCAAAGATATGTGGAATTTACCGTCTGCCCAATCGAGGCCCGGAATTGTTTTCTTCCGTGATATCGATGATAGCTGTTAGTAGAGGGGGGTGGCAATGCCCATGGGAGTAGTTCAAATCTGCAGACCTCTAAGGACTGAGGCCTCTCCCCAGTGCGCCACGGAACACCAGAATACTCAATCACACTCCGCCATGCTCTGCTGTAACATGGAGTGTCTAACTGTTGAGCTCTGCCTCCTCTTTCAATAGCACTGTAAACAGACTGCTTCAACACAGAACAATGCTGTAATGTGGGTCACCAGGAACACTCGAAAACACTCTGCCATGATCCGCTGTAATGTGAAGTGTTTAACTGTTGCGCTCTGCCTCCTCCTTCAATAGCACTGTGAACAGACTGCTTTAACACCGAACAATGCTATAATGCGGGTCGCCAGGAACACTCAATCACACTCTTTTGATTAGTCATCATTCACAAATCCCCTCCTTCAGGCACTTAAAGAAGCACAGAACGTCAAAAGCCCCATCAAATGGACCTCAGAGATGAACAAAAATGTTGCCTGAACTAAAAGAGGCACTGACCCATGTCACAGTGTTGGAAACCGCAAATTATAAATAGAAATTCTATTTGTTTTCACATTCTGATGGTATGGTGATGATGGCTGTCCTCACCCAGAAGAAGCCACAGGGGCACAAGCCCCTGGCGTATTATAGCGGTCTGCTGGAACCAGTGATTCAGGGGCATGTTCCATGCAAACAAGCGCTTACGGCTGCAACGTTTGCCACAGAGAAGGCAGCCATCATAACTATGGGATACCCAGTGATTTTGTACGCAGAGTACTCACTTTTTGCGATCCTTGAAAAATCAAAATCCACATGAATGACTCAGAGGGCCTTGGGATACAAGGTGGTATTGACAAACCCAGCAATTGAGGTTGTTCGATGTAGTGTGGTGAATCCAGCAACTTTCATAGTGCAGCCAGCTGCACTGGGGGAATATGTTCACGATTACTCATCTTACATGGACAGGATGGAAGGAAACCCCCAGGTGCAGGAGGAACCCATAGAGTGGGGAGATATGCTCTTTGTTGATGGGTCTTCAACAATAGATTTGAGCACGGGGTGTCGGCCCACTGGTGCCGCAGTGGTGTACCATCATGAGGGAGAATTTTGCATCTGGTCTTAAATGTGGCTGCCAGCTCTTTAATCAGCTCAGGCTGCAGAGTTGGTGGCTTTATTAACAGCATTAGTTATCTCAGAAGTCAACATTGTTCAGACTCGGCATATGTCACCTCCACACTCAGGGTTCACTCGATGGGAAAGGAGGGGGTTCAAGAGGAGTAATGGGTCCCCTGTTCAGCATGCAGAATTCCTGTCATGATTAATTGAGGTGTTACCCCTCCCAGTAGAGGTAGCAATAATAAAATGCACTGCCCACACAGGGGGCCTGGATTTTGTTTCACAGGGCAATGGCATGGCCGACAGAGCAGCCAAAGAAGCAGCCTATTCGCCTGAAGCAACTACTAAATTACTCCGAGGTAAAAAAAGAAAATGGTACCCATGATGGCACTCGGCTCCAAGTGACCCGACAGCACTAATACTACTGAGCCCTTTAACACACTGCCCATTGTTAAGGTAACAGAATTGCACGGTGAAGTTCCCTAAGAGGAAAAAGAGCTATGGATCAAGAGAGGGTGTTCCCTTTCTCCCACGGATTTGGTGGGGAATCTGAACATCACAGACAATCCCGTAATGCCCAGCTAATGATTTAATGTAGCATTGGAGCAGCTCCATTATCCAGTGCAGTTGTCAAAAGAGCATGTGGCCGCCAGGATCAATGAGAATTGGTTTGTGCCCAACCTCTATTAGTTAGTTGCTGAATTTACAAGTAACTGTATGAACTGCCAGAAATTCTTGGCAGGACACACCTTAAAAACTGTCAGGGCAAAATTACTGCACCCGTAGGGGCCCTTCCGGGACTTGCATATTGACTATGTCGACATGCAAGATAGATGTGCCTCGTATAGGTTGTGGCATGTCCTTTTTCACATCGGCTTGAGGTGGGACCCTGTGCCCATAATGATCCAAACTCAGCTGCCAAATGTATAGTTAGAGAGGTATTCCCAAGGTGGGGAATATGTGATGAATTAAGGTCAGACAATGGGCAACACTTTGCCAATGATCTCTTTAAGGAGGTTACAGCCCTTCTGGGGATAAAACACAGACTATGCTCATTGTACCACCACCTTCAAGTCAACAGTTTGGTTGAACATTTAACTGGCTTGCTTAAAGAGCGCTTGGCCAAGCTGTCAGCAACACTTGGCAAAGACTGGCTTTACTGCTTGCCTATCGCTTTATTTTCCTCACGCAACTCACCTGGTGCAGATCATCATTTGACTCCACATAAAATTGTTACTGGCAGGAGAATGCATGCACATCTCACACCTACACATACGATTTTTGGATGCTAACAGCTGTGCTCAGATATTGGGGGGCAAATTCACTGCATACTTGAAGGAACTTACCAAGTATCTCTAAGTGCACCCACACTTAAGCCAGCCAGCCAGCGAGGCATCACCGACAGACACAGCAGGAGAAGAGACTTTTGCACCTGCAGCCCCGCCTCTCTACCCAGGAGACAACATTTCTGTCCGTAATTTTACAAGAAGTTGTAAAGAACCTCGCTTTACGACACAGCACACAGTGATCTACTCCACACCCACTGCTGTCAAGGTAGCCGAACGCCTTGCATGGGTCCATCATTTCGACATCCACAGAGACAACAGCGCCGGCTCCCTGAAAGGGGAGGAGAGGAGAACAACTTTATGGGGAGTAACTCTCAGCAATCATTGACTTTTTTCTCTGCTATTAGATTATATAGGTGGCATGTGGAGGAGATGGATGATATGACTCCCAGTAGTGCTGGTAATGGTAGAAAGCAGAAATAAATTGTATTGTGGTATAGTCTGGTATTTTTGTGTGTTGATCTCTCTCTCTTCTCTTTGGTTTCGATTATATAGCAGATCAGAAAGCACTGTTAAAAATAATGATGAATGAATCAGAAACAAAATAAGCTTATTTAATGCAGATATGTTTAATGATGACATTGGGGCAGGCAGGACACGGCATCTGGGAATGTGTGTTACGATGATATATGGCTTGAGGTATGGGAGTGGGCAAATTATATATGCTACGTGTGTTCTCTCATCCCACACATCACGGGGCACTGAAGCCTTTCCTACCCCAAGAAGTAAGGGTAGAGGAAGGAGGTGCTTAATGCACCTGTCACTTTGCAAAACGAGGAGCCTTTTTCAGAAAAAACTTGACGAAGAAAGGATTAAATGCAGTAAGGGAAGAGCTTCGGGCAGTCAGACTGGTGGCACTCCGGAACCGATATGTGTTGGATATGCATACCACAATGGAGGGTGGCGTCTGCCACAAAATCGGCAGTAACCGCAACACCATAATTCCAGCTGATGAAGCAGCTAATGGAACATTGACGGAGGGCATACAGGAAATCCGTATACTCCATAAGACTATGACAAGAGAAACAAAGGCAGTTTCATCAGACAGCTGGTGTGACACTTTTTGCTTGGGTCCCTATGTGGTTGGTGAACATTTTTAAAGTAACTGTCCCGGTGCTCGTTCTGGTGCTCAACACATTCTGTACGGGCCAGCTGATATTACAGCATTGCAAGTGTAAAAAGGGGAGGAGTAAGTTTATAATGTCCCTGAATGTTGACGGGAGAGGACATAAGACACACAGTAAACACTCAGGATCAACACCGCCTGGAGCAAACGGGCTGAATGAACAAGGAGTGGTTACAAAGCCTCCAGCAAATGTGGGGGAGTATGACTCCTTTTGGGTGGCATGCTCAGCTGATGGGTAGGAGTGTGTGATAATAGAGTCTCGCCTGGGGGAGTATGAGAAAGAAAGGGGAGCATGGATAAGGTAACTAGGTTGTGGATCCCCAAGACGGTAGTAAAAGAAAGTGTCGATCGATAGATAGATCGAAGGGGTAATGCGGTAAATGTGCAAATTCAATGGTGCCAGAGGGAGCGCACCTACTTATAGGGGGTGTAAGGAAGGCATGGTATCAAACAGTGAATACAGACATAAGTGATCACAGTTCAAGGGTGTTTATTGAACTTCAAATCTAAGGATGGGAGCAAGCTATGACCATCAAATAATTATAATGCAGTCCTAGTCAAGTCTCGGGCAAAACAAAAGGGCCTGTACTAATAAAGCTATTACCAATCCTTACTTCTAAATACAAAAAGGTGTGGGACAATGGTGCATGCAAAAAGGAAAGTTTTCAAGAAATAATATGTCAGGACAGTACAGCAGTTGGCTTCCCTTCCCCATGTTTTCAGCACAGGGTAAAGCAGCACTTTGAAGCATAGCACACACTCTGGCTTACCAGCCACGAGGATACAATTCAAAGCACAGACACCAGGGCCTTCTGCTAAAGCCTCTTTTCCAATAACAGTCTCTTACTGTAGACGGTCTGTCATAACAACAAAGTCTCAAAGTTCCATTCCTAGCAGGCTTTTTACATGCACAAGTTCTCGCTTTCAATGTTCATCATGGGCCTCCCTCTTCAGACTGAGTCCTCCTTTTATCACAATGTTCACACTTAGTCTCCCTCGTTCAGCTCGGACCACGGACCTCTAATTTGGGCTCGGATCCTCTTGATATCTGTAACGATCACCTGGCATCCACGGGGACGTCACTCAGCCTGTTCTGACCTCTTCCGACCTCGAACACTTCCCTGGAGTCTACTCGACTGGAGACTGGGTCTCAAACACAGGATTGGTAGAGTTTAACTCCCTATTGTCTCTGTGTGCTTGAACCCCTTCTTCCCCGGGGTCCAACCCTTCGCTTTGATCCACAGCTCACCTTGTTTTCTTGGAAAGTGTGCTCTCCGTCCTGCTTTCAGCGCAGGGGCGCGTTGTTTGATGCGGGCTCGTTGCTGACTAGTTACTTCACTGGCAAGAGTCTGACAGGTAAGTATAATGAGTCTTTTGAACAGTTCTCTAACTTCGTTCCTTTCCTTCCTTAGATGATGGCCGGCGTCCGGGGATGGCGGCGTGCTGCTGAGATGAGTAGTGCTGAATGTGAGTGAGAGCGCGATGCGCGATGCAACCCTTTCGTATTTGTATTGAACTGAGTTATTTTTCTGTGTCTTTTAGGTGCTGCGACGTTTTCAGCGTGGATGGCGGTTATGAAGAAGAAATGCAGTGAGTAAGCGCGGTATGCGGCGTCTCTAGATGTTTCCACGCTAACCTGGAGTGTCTTTTCCCTCTTGCAGATGGATGAGAAGTTCCGGAGACAGAGTTCCCCCAGAGCGGCTGGGATTCAGATAAGCGTTTGAAGCTCGTACAGTCTTTAAAAATAAGCGAAGATTTGCTGAATGCTTACTAATGCCTTTTTTCTGTTCTTTTCCCTTTTCCTTAGGAAGCAGCGCGGCGGGCTGGGAATGACACCGCCGAAGATGCCCGCAGAACAGAAGGAGCGATGAATGATGGGCAGAAGCACCGCAAGGTAAGGCTGTTCCTAACGGTGTTTTTGTTCTTGCAGGAGCTGATCGCAGAAGAAAGATGCAGGCCTACTGGAGACCGATCCGAACACGGTGAGTGTCACACTGCAAGTGCAGAAAACACAAAGGGCCTCATTACGACCCTGGTGGTACGGAGTGAACGGCGCCGTAAAGGGTGCCGGCGCCGTTCACTCCGTACCGCCGCATTACAAGTTCCCCTCGCGGGACACGGTATGCACGCCTGGGAAAACCAGGCATGCTTACCGGGTCCCGCGAGGGGAAGAGGGAGCAAACAACGGGCCATCTCGTAATGGCCCGTTGTTTGCTCCCTCTCCCATTCCCATTCAGCTCTATGGGGGCTGAAAAGGGAATGGGGAAGGACCGTGTCCGGGTCCTTGGAGGGAGGAATTACCGGGCCTTCCGAACGCGGAATGGCCCGGTAAGTCCTCATTCCAAGTACCCAGACCCCGACGCGATTTCTGCGGCAGCCATGCCACCAATAGCGGCATGGTTACCGCCGAACTCGTAATGAGGGCCAAAGCATGTTTCTTAGCCTAGGCGTGGCTTAAATAGTCTCTGGGTATCCCAGGTGTCTCTGGGCTGAACCACACCCAAAAGACTAGACTGCACATGCAGTTCTGGGAACCGAAATATGTGGGGGCATCCATCTTGTCCCCATCAATGCACTACAAGTCCAATCCCCTATGTTATCCTAAGGGAGTGAGTGAGTCTGGTGCCACAAGCACCAAGTCTGACTGCAAGTGGGTCTTTGAGGGATGCAGAGGCCCTTGAGGCCCATGTAGGTGATCGTGGCCTGGCTCCAGCCTGACATCTTGGAGGGCTGGGGACATGAGGGGCAGGAATCATGACAATATCTCAATGTTTACATTTGGTCTCCCTCGTTTGGGCTCGGACCATGGACCTCCCTCGTTCGGGTTTGGATCCTCTTTTTACCAAAATCAAAAAACTTTCGAATGTGCAATCGGTTTTGCTTAAACCGTTGCAAGATCACTTCGATTTACTTCACACAATTGTTTTCATCAATCTTCTACTTTCATTTCTCTTGGCGGGATAACTTACAGAGACCTTCGATTAAGCACATTCGCAGTGCCGGACCACTCTGTCAACGGTATCGTATCTTGCCTTCTTAAGTTCAAACATTCATCAGCAGTTTAGCTTTAATTGGGTCTTTGATCACACGTTTTCAGCAATGTTGATTCCAGGGCTCGTTTATACAAAGTTGCTGCTTGCAACCTTGACTTCAACACAGAGCAGTCTTGCTTCGGTCTCCCCAACTCACCGGCATTGCTGTTCTCTCAGTGGTGCTTCCTTGTTCTTGGAGCCCAGGACAATACCGCTGCGGCTGCTGCTGCTCCTCCTCCCAAGCTTGGTTAATTACGCGGGAGGGCCCTCTGTATCTTCAACATACAATGCAGTCTATTTTCCTGGCCTTACGCTTTCTGCCTTGAAGGTTTCTTGAGTAATGGTCGTCTGGCCGAAAAGGTCATGGGTATTGGGTTTGCTGTCTTTCTCCCCTGGTTCACCTGCCGACTTACTCCTCTTCTTAAAGGACACTGTTATTATTAAACATATGTGCTCCAAGCAGCCTCCTAGCATGTTCCCTGTGCAACCTTAACGACTCATAGATTGAAAAAAGAAAGAAATCAAAATTGTGGTTATCAAGTTTGAATTCCTATTTTGCAAATGAAACAGTCTTTGGCTGATTCTGGCGCTCCTCACTGAAAAGTAAATTGAGTACAGAGCTGCAAACTAAAGGTCTATTACCCTCAGACTGTAGAGGGAAACAAAACTGTACTATTAAATGTTTTAGACCTTGGAGTTTGAATTCCTCCATGTGAAAGAAAACCTTCTCCCTTTCCCATAAATTATTCTTTTCTGCGGGATCTCAAACCTACATGCAATTTATTTAGTTTCAGAACTGTAGAGGTGTAGACACTCAGCACTTGATAGACAAAGGAAGCAACTAGTGTGACTGGATATTGGAGGATTGGGTAAAGCTAAACCCAAAATGTTGAACCTCGCTCTTCTAGACTGTGGTCCTAAGATGCAAGGATCGTTTTCTCACATCACAGATCACTGACAAAAATATTTTTGGAAGACTCCTAAAAAGAAATAACAGGTCAGGATCACAAAATCAGTCAGAAGATGTGCTGGGGGTCCGACTAAAAAGTATGGAAAAGATACAAAAAGGATTGTTTCTAGTCATCACTGGCACCATAGCTCAGACATGTTTACTGGCATAGCATTCAGTGTTTCAGTCGGTTGTGGAGTATAAAAATAACTTTGGGAAGCATTTTGAGGGCTGTCAATGAGACTTGCGGGTATATTACGCAGTACGGAAATCTAATAGGCTGCCCTTTAATCCTAGAAAGTAACGTAGAATGAATTTTATCCTGACATAAAATTGGGAATTGTAGTCTAACGTTGTACCGTGCAACAACTGCAGTGACGTTTGAGTCTGTACACACTGATACCATTCTATAAGGAGCTTACCATATTCATTTAGGAGGGGGAGAAGATTTCATGTGGTGCGAAAACACTTCAGAGATATTTTTTTATATGTGCATCGAATTTAGTGAGTTGTAGAAGTCAATGCACCACGTGTTTAAACCAAATTTGCTCAAGGCCCCAACTGTGTTGTTGCTATTTGTGATGTCAACAGTTTTTATTGGGGCCATAGGTCATGTGGGTTCATTTCCTGAAACGTTGTGAGGATGAAACACCATGTGATGTTGCTTCCCTTCATGGTATTAATTATGTTAATTAGAACTCACACTTGTGATATGTTTAAATCCCAGTTCTCTGTGGCACGCTTCAGTACCTGTATTAACATGGTCATGCTGCCAAAATATGTATAGGGTCTATGAGTTTTACATACAGGTACATTGTTGGAAGCGTACAAACAGTGCGGGAGGCGAAAAACATGTAGATTTGTTTTGAATGATGTTAAATAATCCTGGAAGGCGCAGCAATGAGTCAATATGAATAATCAACAGTTTGTCTCGTGGTACAAAACATTTATTTTAGAGATAGTGAAAAGATTTGACCTCTACAGAACATAAAGGAATTATACCTTGGCATTTTCCTCAAGATCTAGGATGATCTACGACGAAAGGGTAAGAAGAATAGTGTGGTGCAAAAGGAAGTGAAACTGGTGCACAGAGTGTAAAAGTAAGAATGGTGAAAGTATGATTGGTAGGAAGGTCAAGAAAGGAGGCAAGGGATGCAACAGAAATGTGTTCAAACCAGAAAGTTTCCTCTGTGTCCAGACAGGAAATAGGTTAGAATCAGCAGCTACAGGAACTAGGGAAAGCACTACAAATGATGAGGCAACTTCTACTAAAACAGTGTCAGGGTTGGGACAACACATAGTGTGATCCTTTTGGGGTATCCAATACCTCTAGTGTGGCTTTTCCAGAACCATAACGTTCGTTACCAAGTCTTAGAGAGTCACTTCTCTCTAGAAACAGCCTATCTAGAAACAGCCTATCCTTCCAAAGGAGGGGCCAAAGGAAGGATCCAAAATATATTCTTAACAAGTCCTTAGCCTCCTGGCTACCCTAAGTTAAATACCCTAAAATACAAAATGTGCAAAAGCTTGGCCAACCAAAGAGTTCCCAAATACTATTCTTAAAAGTACAGCACTAATCTAAACACAGCATAAAGATAGGTTACCCTGGAAAGGCTGTCCGAGGTGCCACTCACAGTGCTGACCCTTCTGCAGTCATCCTGGTTTCATGATGCATCTTTAGACCTATTCGCAGCCCTCTGGGGTTTCCTGATTTAGCCTCTCATCTCCCAGCTTGTAAAGGTGATCTTCCAGTGATTCTCACTCCACTCTTGCGTTTCTTCTCAACGTCTGGAAGGAAGAGACCTAGCTGGTATCGTGGCGTACCACACACCATGATGCTTAAAAGAGTTTTATCCCTAGATATCATGTTCTCAACATTAACTTATTCAAGTCTTTCCTAGACCTCTTCAGCCTCAGGTCTTCCATAGACCTATGGTTTCTCATTAGTCACTTTTTCTAGTCTTTAATAATAATAATAATTTATTGTGTTTAGTTTCAAAGAAACCTTTACATGTACTGCACTGTCCCCTTCCCCTCCCCCCACACTTTTTCCCCTTCCCATGCACTTGCACGATCTGAATGACACCTGGCCTAGCAACTGCAGCGAGCTCATATTCAAATACTAAAAGAAGTCTTACCTACAAATATGATTTCCTATAAACCATCATTGCAATACTACCTAAAAATCTTCATTTCTGTTCTTATTGACCATTTTCCTATAGGTTTTGCAATACCATTTGCCATACCTTGTAAAGTGCTAAGTGCATTTCGTTTGAGTCCGTATTTGTACAATAAGCCCAGAATTCTGGGTTTTTTATAGACTCGTAATTATGCGTCATTTTCCCCATAATGATCATACAGACCTGGCCCAACCTCGGGCGTTCTGTCAACAGGTGCTTTGTTGTTTCTATATTTGTCCATACCTGACAAATTATGCAGTAACGCTCTTCGGTGGACAGCTTCCATAGAGACCCAGAGGTTGCCCGTACTGATAACTGGTTTGTGCGTAATTGGAGTCTAAACCGGTGCACACATGGATCTGGGTACTTTAGCAGATAGGGTTGAGGGGTCATGAACCTTTGCACCACCTGTGATACCTGAGGATAGTTATGCAGCTTTACCAGGTGGCCATAATTCTCACACTAGTCCCATTTTAACACCCTTCTGCTGAAGGCCTTCTTTAGTGTGGCGTAAAGGGAGCAGCGTTCGAAGTCTGGGTAGCAATTTATCTTATCACACAGATCCCTCATCAAGGTAACGTAAGGGTTGGCTACCGACCCTAGGCAACTTGAAATCGGCCCCTATCATCCCCAAAGGGGAAATAGGGGGCGACTTTGCTGTGAGATAGAATTTGCCTCTACCCCTCAGCAATTGTGCCTTCAAAGAGCACTCCATCAGGGTGAAGCTCGGTAATCCCAGAATCGTGGGTAAACTGTAATCACCTTTCATATTCCAGCTGCAATTCCGCAGTTCTCCTCTACACTCTTTTGCTCTGTCCTACCTCCGCCTTGTCTCTTGGTCCTCCTTCTCCTCCTTTGATCTCAGCCGAACAACCCACATCATCCTTCTTCTTGTCCTCCCTTTACTGCTCTCATTGTACATTGTCTCTCTCCCTCTACTGGCTCCTCGGGCTAAAGACTAACTGTCCTTTTCCCCAGGGAGGTGTTACAAGCAAGGAGACATTCCTAAGCCTTGCCCCTTTTTCATACGCAGGTTCACCGGTCTCCGGTAATGGCAGCCCATAGCATTCAATGTCCTAGTTCGTGTGAGGGCTCTCCGGATGGTTCGAGATGCCATTTTAGAGAGTGTGCGCGCAGCTGTCCCAATTGCAGGTGAGTACAACGGCCATCAGTTGGGGATGCTCCACACTCTAATGCACACTGGTATTGTGCTGGTGAGGATTGCCTAGCGGTTTGGATTGGGTATTGCATGGCGCTCTGTCTCTCTGGACTTGGTTGTTCACTGGCTGTCCCGCCATTTTTGCTGATGCTGGACATTATGTGGGGCAAAGAGAAAACGAAACTTGCCAGGATTGTTCTGTGCAGGCATGGGGTGATTGACAGTGATTCTTCTTTTAAGCATGCAGAACCGTTGGAGAAGTGATAGTATTAAGCGTCCCACCCGAGGCTGAGATGGGTCCCCATGCCCTCCTGACAGGGACAGACCTCTGACCCTGTCACACCTGCAAGTGAAGGCAGGCAGCTGTTATACTCCAGGGGGCTTTATATCATCTCCCATTCAACTCCTGAGTCCTGGTATGTTAAACCTTTTTTCTATCTCCAGTGTACTTGTACTGGAACTAATAAAAACTAAATTAAGATTATACAAGGTTCTGGGGATGAAGGAAGGGCCATTTTATGGGGAAGGCTGATTCCAAACACCTCACAAGTGACTGGCCTATATGTGCGAGGACACCTTTGGAGAAGTTCATCCAGCCATAGTCTGAAGCCATAAAGCAGAAGACCTCTACAAATAGCACTTAAATGTTTGTGACCTACAGAATACACTGCTCATGAAAAGCACTAAGATATACAACCGTTTAGCAAAACAAATAAAAGCATTACAATGCGTTACTTGGAGAAAAGAAACATAACACATACACAAAGAAGTATTAATTTGTGGCCCAGCAGTAATAAGCAGTTTTACATTACCTCCAGCCATATTCAGAATTGCATCAAAGGCAGGGCGGACTTCTCTGCCCAACTGCTCCTGAACTCTGCCTCCCAAGAGTGGCCCGATATCTAAAAATGCAGAGGCAACACAGGTGAGGCCAACAACATCAAGCTGTACTTATTCCATAGCATCATCTCCACCACCCTAGTACCTGCAGTTTCATTAATAGTTTTCAAGACAGTAGGATTGTGTGCTGGTGCATACACAGTGATTTGGAAACAAAAACTTTGGTGGGTGCGATGAGAACATCTCCCAACGGACAAAATATTAGCTAATATTCTGCGTACAGCGATACTTTTGTAAAGATAGATTTCATTCAGGCGGTGTGTCCATAAGAGCATTTTGTAACAATTGGCAAGAATGGGGAAGAAGTAAGGGTCATTTACACATGACCTTGTGTTCCAAATGAATGATGGGTGCAATGACGTGTTCGGATGGGAGAACATCCAGAAGACTACTTACTATTCAGGTCTGACATGGCCTTGTTCTTAGTAGTGTTGTACTGGTTCACCAAATAGTCAATTTGCTGAAAAAAGAAATGATAAGCAAATGTTGGTAAAAATCACATGGCGGGCTTGGCAAATACTGAGATCTGTGATAGAATGCTCCAACGTGCAGTCAAGGATAGTGAAGAGTGGGAAAAACACTAGCAGCTTCCAAATCATCATAAACACTCTGTGTTCAGATTTTGAGGACATTGTTAAACTGGAGTTTTCCATGTTGTGCGTTGTTTTTTTTACATCCCTGAGTTTCATTACTTACATATGTCGTCGCCATCTTGAATAGAACTGTAATCACTGTGGATTGGACATGGGATCCAAATAGGAACATCACTACCAATTGTCAGAAGGGGGTCAACTAATATATGTCACCCCCTCCACCCTGTCAACCTAAACCGGACAAACAGCTCCTTTTCTGGCTTTCCTGTCACTTTGCTCATGCTGCAGACGTCGGTTCTATGTCATTAACCTCTCCACATATGCCACAATTCAACTTCAAACCTCTATCAACTAGAGAAGTAGAGATGATCATACTCAAACTCAAACCGTCCAATTGCAAGGGTAACCTCTGCCCAGCTATGCGTATCAAGGAAGCTGCCAACGTACTCGCTCCGTTCATTACCGCATTCGTTAATGCCTCATTTAACTCCAGCACTGTACCTACTAATTTGAAAGACGCGTTGGTGCTCCATTCCTAAAAAAACCTTCCTTGGACCCCAACAACCCCTCTAATTATAGACCTATTACGACTGTCCCATTCCTGCTAAAACTTCTTGATCGTGCAGCATATATCCAGATACAGCAATATCTAGAAACCAACAACCTGTTGGGACTAGGACAATCAGGCTTCAGACCTAGACACGCTACCGAAACGGCGCTTATCAACCTTAAGACACAAATTCAGATACTAAAAGATAAAGGGAAATCTGCCTTGCTCCTGCTCCTCGACTTATCAGCGCCATTTGACTTAGTGAATCATGAAATCTTGTGTAAACACTTGTCATCTGCTGCACACTTCTCGGACCAAGCCAACTCTTGGATCAAATCTTTCCTCAGCAATAGATCCATGAGGGTCTTTGCACATTCTGCATCAGCCTCACCCACTCCAGTCACATTTAGAGTCCCACAAGGTTCTTGTGTGTCCCCAACTCTCTACAACGTATTCACCAAGCCTCTCTTCTATATACTTGATCATCTGAGTGTCACATATACAAATTATGCAGATGACACTCAGATACTCATCCCTATCACTGGTGATTACGTTGTAGACAGCAAAACACTGAATGATATCTATAGTACTATCCAAATATGGATGGCTAAGCATGGTTTAAGTCTAAACGATAGCAAAACCGAATTACTCCTCCTTGGCGCTCCAACTAAACTGAACAAATTAGGAACCACATTCAAAACTTTCAACATTGACGGCAATATTATTAAAGTAGCTAATGATGTGAAAACCTTAAGTTTTCATATTGACTCTGCACTTTCGCTCACGAGACAAACCAATGCCTTTGCTTCATCCACAGCCTATACATGCAAGCTTATCACAGCCTGCTGTCCCTATCTAACCACAACAACTGCATCTGAGCAGCAAGAGCCCTAGTCTTATCCAAGCTTGACTATTGCAATGCACTCTATTTAGGAACTTCCCAACATAATGTCAATAAAATGCAAGTCATGCAAAATAATGCAGTTAGATTGGCTTGCAATATTCCAAGGAAACATCATTTCACTGCAACCAGACAGAATATAAACTGCCGTAATATTAAGCAAAATAAAAAACCTGAAATCGCTATCACTCACCCACAAATGCCTCTATAATCAGGCACCTTTATACCTCTGCAACACCTTCTCACAATATACTTCATCGCGTCCTAGCAGAATAGCGCAATCACATTGCGTGGTCATCCCACGGTTCAACCAACAACGGGCGGGTGGAGTTAGCATACCAGTCCTTGCTGCAAAAAAATGGAATGCGCTCCCTATCTTCAATCGAGAAGAACCTTCTTTTTCTTGCTTCCGTAACAAGGTCAAAGTTTGGCTCCTGGAACAGGAACACATCCCACCTACTTCATCATAAAACTTGCCCCTCATGTTGAGGATGCCCCCCTAATACCAATGCTGTACATATACCCTTAAATTGCTTATTATCCGCCACTGTTTGTATATATTTGTCTGATTAACATATTATTTTCACCTGTACTATCCTACGCACTGCAATTTCTTTTAACATGATCTGTTATTATTTATACATTTATGACTGTATAACCTGTAAGTTTCAGCGCCCAGATGCCCCAGGGTTTTGGTTGCGCTTAATAAATACTAAATACTAAATTAACCTGGTGCCCCATCAGAGGAAGTATTTTTAATGATGCAAAGTAACAGGACTCGACTTTATTTAAAATTTTTAAGCATCTTTCGTTTAAGTGTTTATTTCGCCCATTCCCTTTTCCATTTGTTTTTTAAAAGCAAAATGCACTTTTAAACCCTTCGTTTTTCACCAATATAATGACAGAGCAAATCCCCCGGAACTCAGGCGGTCCAATCAATGAATTTGGCTGCTGCAAGGAATGCAAGAGGCCAAAAGGTACCTGTACTAAAGTTGCCAACACAAGGCAAAAAGGTAGAAAATGACCAATCACCAGTCTTCTTAAGAGATAGGCACAATGGGGCAAGCAATCGAGAGAGCAGGAAGGGCCATGGGGTAGACTGCATTCTGTGAAGAGAATCACAACATGGAAAATATGAAGTCCACCTGATCCGTCCTGCCAATTTAAAGTGACTTTCGCTTTCATGGCTTTCTGCAGTTGCCACCCGTCTTCACCCCCCTCAAGGTACAGACTGCAGAAGCTCACTATAGCAAGCTCCATATGCTGCACGTAGAGGTCTAAAAATGTTATCTTTTCCTTTTTAAACCCAAAATGTTCTCTTATTTACTATAAATATACGTCATTTTCAGATATGAATGCCACAGAGATACCAAATTATTCCAGGAGCGTACTTCACAGTCGTTTTTCTTCTTATTATTCCACTTCTTTTTATACCACGCCTGCTCACCACCCTAGTAGTGTCAAAACCTGTAAACCTTGCACGAGTTAAGATAAATTAAGCCCATGGAGAGCAGGACCTTACTCTGCTTGTGATGCTTTGACCGGAAAAAGGTGTAATATAAGGAGAGACAGATGTATAGAAGGAAAATCTGGTGCGGGGCATGAGAAGGTGTGTAAGCAGGTCATGGATAGTTATACAGATTGCCCATTCAGGATTGTACAACCTTCTCATGTTTCCTGTACTTTCAGGTGTAATGCAGGTTTCAGCTACCTTAATGATAGGCCTTATGTGCTGGCCAAATATCACCTGCCAAGAAATTATTCAATGAGGAAAAATTCCATCCCTACATGTCCAACTTCCTTGTCTGAGTCCTGACGTAAATGAGGTATTCCTACCTCGTGACAGGCTTGTTCCTTTATTAATTGCTTTAAATTGCTGTGTTGCCGGGTAGGCCCCTCCCAATTTCGCTGCAAGACTATGATATTGCACCTTAACCAGCTTTCCTGACGCGAGACAGATTGTTGATCCAAGCCGCCCCTTGTCATGCTTGGGTCGCTGCAGGAATAGCTGAGGATGCGCCAAGAGGCATGGATAATGTGGGCACAACGAAAGCTCTCACATGCCGCTCTGCTCAGTAGCAGGTTTAGCGTTTAAGAACCAGCCCGGAGAGTGGTTCCGAGAGGCCACCCAAGTTAATGAATAGGGATATTGGCACTTAATTTAGTCATGCACTATACAGGAAAGCGTGGACTGAGCAATAAGTCAGACTTCCGGAGATCTTAGCATGCTGTAATAGTACAGTAAATCACACGCATCACTCAAATATGTCAAGCAACAGCCGTACTAAAACACTACGGCCTCGTTACGTGTATGCCGGTCCGGAAACAACAGTGGCGATAAACCCGCCACCACCGTTGTTTCCGGACCGGCAGATTACAAGTTCTGCAGGTGGGTGGTGTCACTCCCGCCAGGTCTGACCTGGCGGGAGTAACTCCACCCATCTGCAGGCGGAAATTGAAACCCCGGCTCCGTAATAGACAGAGCCGGTGTTTCCATTGTCCCCATCCCCATGGAGTCCTATTGGACTCCATGGGGATGAGGATTTAGGGAATTCCGCCTCTGGAATTATCGAGTCATTGGGGTTGTAATGCCCCGGTAATTCCGGCAATCACAGAGGCGGAATGGTATTTTCGGATATGGCGACAGCCTGCCGGTTTTTCCTGCACGGCTACCGCCAAACTCAATATGAGGCCCTATTTCATTAGACCTTGTAAATATGGGATGCAACGTCCTCAACGTAAGAGAAAATATTGTTTGTGTGATTGCTATTAACAAAAGGGTCTTTTCATTTTGCTGAATTAGGCCTTCTTTCTGTATCACTCTGAAGAGGCTATGGACAGTCAAGTACGGAACAGAGTGAACTAGCTGCAAATTTATCAACTATTGTATTAAGAAATAGGCCTCTCAACAGTCAGCAATTTTAGTTTAGTGTCTCTACCATTTTTGAGTTTTGTTTCTAACGCATCCCAGAAAGCCTTTGATTTGCACAATATGTGGAAGGATGGTCAGGCAACCCAAATATTAGCTATTATTCTAAGAGTTAGGCCTTTTGTACACTTTCTCATGGGAGTTCAGCACACTATAAAATCATGCTTTTGGTCTTGGCCTAGGCAGGAACTTAAGCGATAACAACACTGACAGGCTTTAACATGGGAGAGCTACATGTGCAGGGATAACATAATGCCAAATTAGCTGATCTCACAGATGAGAATGGCCTTGCATTTAGTTTATTGCTGGGGATGGCAGATTTTGCACTTCTTGCTGACCGCGCATAATTAGGTTAACTGCTGGGAGATGAACATCAAAATGTAACGTGTTTTTATACTAACCAATGGGAGCCGGGAAATGCACTAACCAACGAGAATAGGGAAATGTACCGACCTATTAGAATAGGACAATTTGCACTGACTTTGGTTTTAAACAGGCAGGAGCAAATAGGATTCTTAGAATGTAGTTACAAATAATGTTCAGATTGTATGTGAATTTATTCTAATTTTGTGGTTTTTGTTTTAAATACTGAATAATGTGGGCGTGGTGAGTTCACAGCTTTTCGGTTGCATGCGGCTGACTGACCTCTCCTCGCCTTAATTCTGTAATAATCCTGTGTTATCTCACAACTCGTGCTTCTCATTATTGTTTCCTGGAAATTACTAAGGGTTTTCACTTTCAATCTTTAAACTCTAATCAGGTAAGGTAAAAGGTAAGTATCTATCACCAAACATACTCCATACACATATATACATACTGTGACCCTGTCAAGAGGAGATGGAGGCCCCACTCAACATTGGGCAGGAGGTCTCCCAGGTTGTTTGACAGAGCCAGTCCTAGCCCAGCAGTGGGGTGATGGAGTTGGGAGGCCCCCAGTCTCTGTCTCTTCTACCTATTCCTTGCTGCATCTGTCAAGTACTGCTTGTTATCACACTATACTTGCTGTGCCCTATCCAGGCCTGTGCTTCTTTTTCCCCTCTGCCAGGACTCCAGAGAAGGAATGTCACGGCATTGATTTTTTGACGGTACAATAACCACCTTGTGAAATGATGGTATACCAAAGTTATCACGGTATAGCGCATGTATTTAATCACCCAACCCTGATAGTTTAAAGTGATCAATACTACACTTTCGGTGTGTGTACTATAATATTAATTGCTTGTGCCAGCTTTTGCTGTGCTTTCCGCAATTAAAGTCTGTGCATATAAAATGGACGGCAGATTTCCATTCACTACTGTATTATGTAATGTGCACTGGCTGCATGGGGTTGTAAGGCCTGCTGTCTTAAATCATTTTTATGAAGTTGAAATTGACTGCACCTCCCTTTCTTTAAATGATCTTTCTGGGTGCTATCGTTTTTATGTGCACTGAATGTGTGCATTATTCATTAACTCGGAATCTATGTTGTGCTGTTACAATACAGCAGGTTTAACATCTTATGCTGTCTTTAAGCAATTTGGGCAGCCGGCTTATTTGCAAGACTCATAGTGCTATATTCTTTTAAAATAGGAGTTTTCTGTGCTGAATGTGTGACTGTAAGCAGCACCCGCTCTTGACCCATCTCATCACCAGGGTAAAGAGGTCCTGCACCCCAGCCGCAACAAAGTGAAAGTGAAGTGAACATGTACAACATTTTACATTTTGTATGAAAGTTTGTTGTGGTGAGAAATAGACTGAAGCCCCTTTAAGAGGGATGGACTACAAGCATTAAGAGGAAGGCGGGAGGAGGGAGCAAGGGGAGGGGTAGGAAGTGGAAAACGTTAGTTCTCTATGGAAATAAAGAGAAGACACGCAATCCAGTGGCTACTGTGTCGTATGTTGGAGGGCTGAGAGAGGCATAACAACTGGCGATGAAGGACTACGTCCCATGCTGCCGGACCATGGGTGAGGAGTACCCCACGACACACGTCAGTGAAGTCAAGGAGAGCCGATGCTGCGAAGGTGCGCGCACAGAGGGTATCGCAGAAGGCCCAGCAGAAGTGTCAGCCGGGCCACGTAGAGAGTGCCCCAGGAACCAGTGAGGAAGCTGCGACATGCGCCAGGAGGGCCAACATCGTGAAGGTGCATGCTTGGAGGGCATCGCAGCAGGACCAACGACAGAGACAGCCGGTCCCCAGAAGCCAACAAGGAGGACCCGGCACACGCAGACAGCCGACCAGAGCACAGGCGGCCAGCAGACATCATAGAGTGGCCAAGTACTGCAGACTCGGGCCACATGACGCCGGTAAGCTGTATGCCACCAGGCCGCGACACAGGAAGAGAGAGGGACGCGCACACTATGCGCACCGAACGGAGGAAAATAAAAGGACGACAAACATTTACTCACATCCACGAGCAAGAACATGCGTAATTCGTGTATTATACAGGAACAAAGTAGAGATGCACCACATGGCAGAAGAGTCAAAGAGAGAGGTGCGCACGCACTATAAACTCGGGAAAATGAGAAGGCCGCAAAGACACGTGCCAGCACTAAATGTGCAGCGCGAAGGCCAAAAGGGACCCAGCCAGCAAAAAATAAATGCAACCACCCCAGTACAAGGGCATCAGCGCACCTGCCCACAATACTGCGCCACAAGGGGGGAAACCAACCAAGCACATTACAGACCGCCAGGCGCAAAATAAATGAATACAGCCAACCTGTCACAGAGAGCGAGACACACGCTTGCACAAGCCCAATAACAAGCAAACACAACCACAACCCACCAAAATGTCAGAAGGAGCACAAGCAGCCGAGGTGCGGGAGCAGAGGTCCAGGTCACCATTGGGGCAGGACCAGCATCTAGAGCAACATTGCTACAGCGCCCCAACCCATTTACTCTACAACCACATCATGACCAGGGTCAAAAGTACGAAGAATGGATGGATGAGTCTGAGGACTTTATGAGGGCTATAGGTGACCAAGACTATCCAATCTAGCCAGGAAAGAGATCAAAGGAATCCTGAAGACAATCCCAACACAAGAAAAAAACACCTATCAATGCCTAATCTCTGCCGTCAACAGGAAACTAATAATCCTCCCTAACAGAGACTATGAGGGGTATACATTCAATCAGTGTGCACAACTGCCACATGAAACAATGGGAGAGTTCATCCTCTGGCTTCAAAAAAATATTACCTACTGCGACTTTGCCAATTTCAATGACGATGAAGCAATCAGACTCTGGATAATCGCAGGGTGCACCTCCTCGCAGTTTAGGAAACACCTATTTAAAAAATCCTCCCACTACAAGAAATCGTCAATCTAGCAAGAATATATGAAAGGGTGGACCTGCAGACGGAAGCCATGGAGAACCCAAAGAAAGGTGATACCATTGCAGCAGTGGCCACCGGACCCCAAGGATACACCTGTTAACCAGGACCGCCAGGCAGTCAAGAGCCCCGGAGGCGACACCAACGAACCCAAGGAGAGAAGCAATGCTACAGATGCAGATTTGAATTCCCCCACAGGGGCCAGTGCCCGGCCATAGGACAAATGTGTATGAGGTGTGGCCAAGAAAATCACTTCCAGGTGATGTGCAGGGAGAAATCCCCAATGCTTGCCGCATACAGGCCGAACCCACTGTCTGGCCCAACCAGGAAACCTGAACAGCGGGGAGGGCCGGGTTCTCGACCATACCATGACCGAGACATCTCAAAAACCTTCCAAGACAGAAACATACTGTCAGCCCCCGCTCAACCAGAATTCATAAGGGCAGTTGAAGATCTAAAAATTGAGCCGCCAGCACGATACTCCAATGCATACGACTACACACCCAATCCACAAGAGGATTACGCTCCTGTGCAAGGCCCTAACTGAGAATATGACATAAACGTGTATTCAGCACCCTACTACGTTCATGACCCCTACGAGAAGCCGCTGCCAAATGAAGGGGTTCACCAAGCAGATGACCAATACTACACCCACGACAGATACAGCAAGGAATATTTCAGACTCATCAGTGACACATCGGATGACAGCACAGCGCCAAATGTTGCAGTCTAAATAGGAGGCCTAAGCAACCAGTCCATTGTGGACACCGGGGCCACAGTCAACGTCATGAATGAGAGCACCTATCATGCCATAGCAATTACCTACCCACTATGCCCGTCTCAGGGCTGCATATTCCAGTGGGATGCAGCCCGCCCGCTCCAATCCAAGGGCCAATTTCGGTGCAACTTGATCTACAGAGGACGAAGAGTGTCCACCACCATTCATGTCATCCACAGCCCAACAACAGGGTGATGCCTCCTCAGCTACCATACCGTCAGAGCCCTAGCCTTGATTGATATCCAATATGACCCATCCAATGATGTACAAGGCCTACCTCCAGGGGCCCAGATCCTGAGCTCAATATCGTGCCGAGACCTGGAGATTGAGGAACTTAAATCCACCTTCCCAGAAATATTTGAAGGAGTGGGCATGCTAAAAGACACTGTCATATCCCTCCACATTGACCCAAGAGTTTCCCCAGTGCCTCAGCACCCCTGCAGAGTCGGATTCCACCTACATGCCCAAGTCATGCACGGACTACAACTCCTACTCGACAACGACATTACCGAGAGAGTGGACAGCCCCACATCATGTGCTACCAAAGGACAATGGCCACCTGCGTCTCTTTGTGGACATGCGCATTCCAAACATTGCAATCCAGAGAGCGGGACACCCAGGACCCAACATTGAGGACATGCTGGTGAGACTCAACAAAGCCACCGCTTCTCTAAACTAGCTTTAAACCAAGGGTACCACCAACTGGTGATTGACCCCGCCTCCAGACCAATCACCACCTTTGCAATGCACAAAGGGCTGTTTAGCTACAAGCGGCTCAACATCAGGATATCCTCTGCAGCGGAAATATTTCAAGAGACAATTTGCTGACTGATATCCCCGGTGCTTAACACCCTTAACTATAGCGACGACATCCTGATCTTTGGAATCACTCAAGAACAACATGACACTGCACTGAAAACAGTGTGTGACATCCTTCACAAGGCCGGACTGACCCTCAACAGCTCCAAATGCGCCACCAACAGACGAAGCCTATGCTTCTTTGGACACATCTTTTCTGACCAGGGCATCACTGCCGACCCTGACAAAATTAGCGCCATTGTCGGCCTACCCACCCCAACCGGAGTTGCCGAACTACGATCATTGCCAGGCATGGCTGGCTACTGGGCTTGCTATCTGCCGAACTATGCCACCATCACTGACCCTCTCCAGAGACTCCTCAAGAAAGACTCCTCATTCGAATGGTACATGCGCTACCAAGAAGCATTCTGCACCATCAAGGAAGAACTTGCCAACAATCGCCAACTCGCCTACTTCAACCGAGAGTGGGAAACGGAACTCACTGTTGATGCCAGCCCTATTGCCCTGGGCGCCATACTTGCCCAGACGGACCCGAACAAAACCTATAAGTGCGAAATAGTTGCGTTCGCCAGCAGAGCCTTGTCGCACACAGAACAGGCGTATTCTGAAGCTCAACGAGAAAGTCTAGCAGTGGTATTGGCATGTGAAATGTTTCACCATTTCATTTTCAGCAGATGATTCATCCTCATCACAGACTACAAGGCAACACCCTCCCTATTTAGCAACACCAAAACCAAAATGTCCTTGGGCATCGAACAGTGGGGCATCAGACTCCAGGAGTATGACTATCGGATCATCCACAAACCCGTGGGTGATGTCAACCCAGCAGACTACCTGTCCAGACATCCGGAAGGAAAGACAGAGGACTCCATAAGACAAGAGGCAGAAGACATCTCATAATTATCACTCAACGCCCTCCCCCTCGCCATCTCAATGGAGACATACGCCAGCAAAAGCAGGGCCGATCTCATGATACAGGCAGCGATACGCCTCACCAACACAAACAAATGGAAGCACCTCAACACAGAATCGTTTGTGAGCGGGGAAGTAGACAAAAAAGATCTGCAAAAACACAGAATGAACTTGCCAAAAATGACCAAGGGATACTGCTATGAGGAAACTGCCTAGTAGTCCCCAAAGGCCTGAGGAAAGCACTAGTGACCATAGCCCATGAACGTCATCGGGAGGTCGCACATCACGTGTGGTTCCCGTACATGGATGTAATCGTGGAAGACACCCTAACCCACTGCATACCCTGCCAAAAGACAGTGGCGAACAGTCCCCCATGTCCACTCCCGATGGTACCACTACCGGATGGACCCTCACAAAGAATAGCAATGGCCTTCTCCAGCCCACTTGAAGAAGGAGGACACCTCCTTGTAATAACAGACTAGTACTCACGATTCCCACTAATAAAACACAAACAATCCACATCATTTTACCATGTCGTGGGAGTGATCGACAAACTCTTCAGTGAAAGGGGACAAGACTATCACAGATTTGCCACCCAGCTATGCTTCCGCCACCAGAGGATCACACCACTTTGGTAACAAGCCAATGGCATTGTGGAACGATTCATGGCTACCATCAAACGAACACGACAAAAGGCCACACTGATCAAACATCAATACCCAAAGCGATATGTCAAATGCTAAGGAGTTAGAGAAACACACCACATGAAGCAATGGGACGGACGCCTCTAGAGCTAATGTTAAAATACAAACCGCAAACTCTACTCCCACAAGTAGAAGACTACACACCAGAGCAGGATTTGGAAATTCATGAAAGAGGCAGGATGTGGAAATTCGTGAAAGAGACGCAGAAAAGAAAGGCAAAGGAATGGACGGACTGAAAGAGGAGAGCGAAAGAACACCAACTCCCAGTCGGCGAGGTTGTTCTAGTAAGATAAAGACAACAAAGGAAGACCGACACGAGATACAGCCTGGAGCCACTCCTAGTTACCAAGGTGAAGGGACCGATGGTCACTGCGACAGTAGATGGGGATGAGATAACCCGGATTACCTCCTTCTCCCACAAACTACACTTGGAAGAGCTGGAACTGATGGAGGAGATAGCAATGGAAGAAGAGGAACCGGGAGATGAAGAAGCATGTGACCAACGGGGCATGGAGGAGTCTGGGGAGACTCGCGAATCACCAGGGTCACACGAAAACCCCTATGCCTCATTGAGCAAATCTAAACAGTGAACCTCCCTGATAAGCAAGGTGGAAGGTGTTCTGGTGAGGAATAGACTGCAGCCCCTTTAAGAGGGATGGTCTACAAGCATTGGAAGGAAGGCCGGAGGAGGGAGGAAGTGGAGGAGTAGGAATGGGAAACAGTTCTGTATGGAAATAAAGAGAAGGCACGCAATCCAGTGGCTCCCGTGTCATATGTTGTAGGCCTGAGAGAGGCATAACAATGTTCAGTTACATACTCGTCTTTCAAAACGTGGACTTGTGTTGTGAAGAGCCAGGTGTCACAGAGAATCACCCGTCTTTGCATCACTTCTGTCGTGCAGTTTTAATTGATTTTCTGTAATTAAGTCAGTTTCAAGATATCACATGACTCTGCTTTCTTATTGGTATTGTTAAGAATTGTTTTTGGCAGAAGGTCAAGACTTACCCAGCCATCTGGTGTATTATAAGGATCATGGATGCATGCTACTAAAGTTGCCTTCATGCCCGGCTGAAGATTTCTGAAGGCCCAGTTCAACATCATAGTTCATGGCTTTCCCCCCACCCCCGCTTAGAGTGGAAAAGAGTTTGAGGCACCATAGGGCACATATAATGGAGAAAAAAATCCAGCTGGTAGTTAATAGCTGGCGATTATCATGGGACAGCCAGCAGGGAGCTGAAACAAATTCCCCCTGAAAGGCTATAAATCCTTTATCAGCAAGTGGCGGATGTGTTGGAACCGGTGTAAAAGGCAATGAGGCAATGAGGCGATAACACTTCTGCCCATCACGGGCCCCATCACGGGGGAAGGGCCAGGCGCAAGGGCTTCAGCAAACATCCTGTAAGGCGAGCGCTGCAAAGCGCACATTTAAAGCACCAGAACAAAATAAATCTAGAAAGGAATATATTGCTGTGTTATAAACATGCTGACTGGCAACATGGAGGCAGTTGATGGGCGCCTCCTGAGGCTCAAGGCTCCTTTCAACTAAGAAATGTTGAAAGGCCCTGACAACTATGCCTTTGCTGCACTTCGGAAATGAAAAAGCTTCAGACACATGCCAGGTAAAGGGTTTACACAGACAGACGGGACAAGAAGCTTTCAACAGTTTAAAATCCCAAATCTCCCTTTACCTTCAGTGCATCGAGTCCAGTATGTCTCCCCTATCTGAGTCCAGTGGGTGTGCGACTCCTCTTAGGTCTGCTGTCACCGGACCATAGCCTAATCTGCTGCTGTACTCTAATAATATGGATGCAGGCTATAATCACCAGGCATTGGCAGCCAGGTAGGGTAGAGTCCAGTCGTAGTATCCACAACAGTAAGACTGCACTGGCCTTTGCCCAGCCAGTGCAGCCCAAGCAGCCAAGACCCCCAGAGGTGCCATTGCAGAGAACCCTTGGAATGTATGCTGCTGATGGAGGGCAAAATGGTTACATTGGGCTCATGTAGAGAGGGTTGCTGATCAACTGGCATCCTGGCTGCTCTCTCTCACTCGCCAACACCTACAATAGTTTTGACTTTGAGAATAAAACAAAAGAAGCACATGTAGCACTTTAACTTGCCTTTCCCTGAACAAGCATGAGGCTTGCAGCCATCCACTCCTTCTAATACCTTCTCATGACGGCGCTGAGAACTTACAAGACGATGCAAATTACATAATGGGCTCAGTTATCTGATCTGTGGGGTGATTTACTGTTCAGTACATCCGGAGGCCCTGGAAGGTTTGGGTGCTGCCCATGAGAAGCACCATTAAAGGAGCGCAGTTTACGATTTTAAATAAACGATTAGTCAAAACAACCTACTTGGGCACACAAGGCTCCAGGCAATGAGGATGCGGTGTTCCTTTAATCGAGCATTTCACGTGAGCACGCACCTGCTGCTTGCTAGACGAGTCTACAACACACACAGCTCCCATTGAAAGAAGGCCAGCCTCTCAGCTCGGCTGCGAGAGAAGCCACAAGGTTCTCATTGGAGCCTTCATGTGCTAACCAATGGCAAATGCAGGCTAGCCACCAGGTGACATTATTAGAAAGGGTTCATGGTATTTATACCGGTATACTGGTGTACCGTTACACCTCTAATAATCCTTGCAGCGGAGGCAGGAGCAAGCAATCCAACAGTGAGAGAGTCAGCGGTTAAGAGCAAGGCCGTGGAATAGTACACACTGCAGACTGGCAACCAGGAAGCTCCAAAACACGTTCCGAAGAACTTTGAAATTGATTGAGTCTTTGGCAGGCCGCCATATCAGACCTCTGGCAGACCCACGTGTGAAGACCGCACACATAGGAACTGTTTGTCGCTGGCCACCATTGCAAAATTCCAGGGGGCCAGAGTCTGAGGAGGGGATGTGACTACAGCAGCTTTTTAAAAGTTTGTACCTGCATGACACAACCCGGGTGACAGAATAATTCAGCGATTGGCCTGGGGAACCGTGGAGCACCAGGACCAAGGGAGGGGGACGAGCAGCATAAAAGGGTACACAAGAAACAGGGCGTTGTGCACTGTTCATGGGATGGGGGGGGCGGGCCGAGACACCAAGCAGAGGAATGACAGGGTAGCAGAGCAAGGAGAAGAATTATAAAGAGCGTGTGCAAGTGCAAGGTGAGACATTGATGGTGAGAGGAAGTGGAACTTTTGGGTGACAGTGTGTTTATAGTGAGTGAAGAGAGTAAATGAGATTAAGAGTAAGAGTAGTGTGTGTATGGGAGAGTGAGTGAACTAGGTGAATGCAAGAGTGAAAGGTGACTGAGAGAAGATGAGTTACAGTATAGTGTAGATCTGAAGTAGAGTGGAGTGGGAAGAGTAGGGATAGTAGTAGAGTGGAAAGGGAACAGGAGTGGAGTGCAGAGTAATAGAGGGGAGGAAATAGAGATGTAGAGTGGAGAGGGGAGAGTAGTACAGAGGAGAGTGGAGAGTAGTAGAGTGAAGTGTAATAGAGAGCGAGGCAGAGTAGCAGTAGAGAGGAACAGAGTGAAAGAGAAAGGAGTGCGGGAGGAAGAGAAGGGAGGGCAGTAGAAGGAAGGGAAAGGAAGGAGAGAACATCAGGGCAAGGAATACAAGGGCATGAGAGATATATACTAAGTGAGACCTGGGTGATTGAAAGGCACCACTACTTGAGACCTTTGGTTTTTGTGGCACCACTGGTTAGACATTCCCAGAAGGAGCCAGATAGATAAGGTGATTACCTTTAGACCCTCACTAGTAGCGAGCCAGAACCTAGATAGTAGGGCTTACTGATCTGATCTCTAGTGATCAACTTGGGATAGAGGGACGGATGGGCTGGTGAGGGAAAATCCCACATGAGAAGAGAGAAGAGAGAGACAGAGCCCTTAGTGAAACGCAATTCAAACATTTTAATAAACACCCTTGTACCGTCTTAAAGAATTGGTGTGTTCTTGAGGCCATCTGTGACAACACACACAGTTGTGATCTCAAAGTGAGATCCCCTAAACTTTACACTTACAACAGTAAAAGCACTTTAAAATACTTGAAATAGGTGAAACTATGAGCAGTAAAGTGAAAAGAAAATTAAATCCTAAACCACGTACTCTGCCTTAGACACCTAAATCTCCTATGACTTAAGCAGTCTTCCCCTACGAGCGAAGTACAAGTGCCTGTGTGGAAGTAGGAAGTCTCAAATGTTCCCCGGAACACACCCCTGTCCTTCAAGGTCAGGGCTGGAACCAGCATGAGACACTCCTCCAGTTGGCAGCCTGTAATTTACAACATGGGGTTTTAGAGCAATAGAGTATGCCAAACCAGGTGTCCACTTCAGTTTAGATGCCAAGAAGATCTTCCTTTCCACAATCCTATGCCAAACACCGGGGATAGTTGTTAGGAAAAACTTTCAGTTTGCATTTTTCCCATCCACTTCAATGATACTGCTAGCACATCTGCAGACTACTTGGTAACCCTTACCTGGTTTTTGGAAGAGGGATCTTTTTAAGTCTCACCCCCTGACTTAGCTCATTTCATTTTAGGGGCACTGGTCAGTCCTTAGAACTACCAGTGCAGCGGGACTTCACTGCAGTGAAGGGGAATATTGCAGGGAATCCTTATTTTGCCACTCGTTTTGGAGTGTTGGTGCTTTTCTCAAACTAAGTGAAGCACAGACAGGCTGGTGGCAGTCTTAGCTGTGTGGATACACTCATGTTCACCTCTATTATTACCGGTTAGCAGAATATTGATCACCACAGTGCTCCAGGTGGCTGCCCATTTTGTTTTAAGCACTGTCTTCGTGCTTTGCTTTCCTTTCTGATAGCTTCCTCCCGCAAAGGGTAAAACATCCTTTTTCGTGAGAAGCTGGTACTAGAGCCTAGAAATAGACTCTGGGCCTCAATACGAGTCCGGCGGTAACCGCAGCGGTAAAACCGCCTGGTTACCGCCGGACTCGTATTACCATTCTGCCTCCGTGACTCCCGGAATTACCAGGGCATTACAGCCCCGGTGTCCCGGGAGTCACGGAGGCGGAATGGTTTTAATCCCCATTCCCATCGAGTCCCATAGGACTCAATGGGATTGGGGAAGTGGAAACACCGGCACCATCTCGTGATGGTGCTAGTGTTTCCACGTCCGCCTGCAGGCGGGAGGTGTTCAACCCGCCAGGTCAGACCTGGCGGGAAGATCACCTTCCGCCTGCAGGGGTCGGGATCGGGCGGTCCGGAATTAACAGTGGCGGTGGGTTCACCGCCACTGTTAATTCCGGACCGCCCGACCCGTAATGAGGCCCTCTGTGTTCAAGGTGTTGAAAATGAACCATACAACCTGCGAGGGTGAGATTCTCCCTTCCAAAATAATTTTGGAGCATCTTAATATCTTCCGGCTGTTCTTAGTCCGCTTCGTAAATGCAACTTTCAGAGATAGCTGCATACCTGATTCTTTAAAAAACGTTGCAGTTACCCCACTATTGAAGGAAGCAGGGCTGGATCAGAAGGTTTATACGAATTATAGACCTATCACACATGTTTTATTTCTCATGAAGGTTGTGGACAAAGTAGCCACTTCCCAGCTGCAAGAACATCTGGAAAAGTTGCAAAGTTTGCACCCCAGACAATCGGGTTTTAGGTCCCATCATGGTACGGAAATCACCCTGTTGGACCTCCAGAGTGAAATGCCTAAAATTGTGGACAACAGCAAGGTCGGGCTGCTGATGTTATTAGACCAGTCAGCAGCCTTCGATCTTGTGGAACACAGTGGGCCTCATTACGAGTTTGGAGGCAGCCATGGCGCTATTAGCTCCATGGCTGCCTCCAAACCGGGCTCCTTTTCCGGGTTCCTGCAATGGGGATTTACCGGGTCATCCTGACATAGGAGGACCCGGTAAGTCCTCCTTGCAGGAAACATTCCCCATTCCCATTTGAGCCCCGATAGGGCTCAATGGGAATGGGGATGGAGGTAACAACGGGCACATTATAAGTGTCCCGTTGTTACCTCCTTCTTCCCCTCGCGGGACCCGGAAAGAACGCCTGGTTTTACCAGGCGTCCGATCCGGGTCCCGCGATGTGAACCCTGTAATCAGCCCTGACGGAATGAAGGGGGCCGGTCCCGCACCGGCCCCCTTAATTCTGTGACCGCAAGCCTCGTAATGAGGCCTCGTAAGTCAATCGATCGCCTGAAGAATATCGCAGGCTGCTCTGAGGAGGCAGCCCTCTGGGTTGATTCCTTTTTACAAAATAGAATGTTCAAAGTTATCTGGGACAAAGTTCAATCCAAGCCAGAGAGGCTACAGTGTGGTGTGCCACAGGGCGCTTGTCTCTCGCCTGCCTTCTTTAACATATTTTGTCGCCCACTATGTGACCTTCTGGACTCAATGGGAGTCAAGATTTTCTAATTATGCCGATGATACTCAACTGATTATAAATATCAGTGGGAATTATGAAAAAGATCTGGACCTCATCTCTAGGATTTATAACATTATTTAAAATTGGAGGTCCAAGAAGGGTATGTGTCTGAAAGCGGCTACAACTGAGCTTCTGATTTTTGTCTCTGCACAGGCACATGCAAAAGTGGATGACTCTTCTTCAAGCTTTGTTATCCAGAACCAGCTAGTCAATACCATCTCAAAGGTTAAGAATGTATTTGAGGCCTCATTAAACTCAGAAGACCACATTTTGTGCACTATTAACAAGACTCAATACTCCCTAAGATTACTTAGGTTAGTTAAACCGTTTGTGTCAGAGGCTAATTGCACCTCTATAGTTAGGGAATGATTATGCCGCGTATTGACTATTGCAGTGCGTTACTAGCCGGCGCCGGTAAGGGCTCTATACAAAGGCTCCAAATCTTGCAGAATGATGCTGTGAGCATTTTTAAAGGGGTCTCTAGAAGAGAACACATCATGAGTATTGCAAAGCTTTGCACTGGCTTTCTGTAGAAGCCAGGATTCGATTTAAAGTTTATGGTCACGTGCCTAGCTACCGGTGGGACTCCATAATGGTTATTTGTCTTAAGAGAGTAACTAGATCCAGCGACTCTGTTCGCTTGGTTATCCCGAGCAGCAAGCGTGTAAAGGGCCTGGGAAGACCTTTACAGGCACAGGCCGCACTTCAGTGGAATAAACTTCCAAAGGGTCTATCTGCAGAAAGTAATCACCTATCCTTTAAGAAACGATTGAAAACAGTCCTTTTTGATTAGTCTCTCTTTTTGGCCATTCTTTCCTCTCTCTTCTGCGCCCTGATACTCGCAGGCTTCCGGCGCATTATAAATATAAACATAAACAAGGTCTTGATTTGGACTAGGTCTGGGGTAGCAAATGGGCCAAATACACATTTTAAACTGTATCAGAGGTAGCTGTTCAGTATTGGATAGCCACCCAGAGGTTTGTATGTCAGAGGTCTCCTGATAGGATAGATGGGCTGGGGTCAGCGCAGCCCAGGATTAAGGATATTAGAAGAGGTTCTGCAATTCTTCAGTTGATCATTGGAGCTGGAGCACGAAGAGGGAACAGAGGAATGCTGGGGCACTACTGCTCATATCCCTATTGGCCAAGCCCTGAACCGCAAAACAACCGTCTGCTCTTGAATCGACAGTGGATATCTTCTACAGTCCATCCTCTCCCTTGAAGTGGTGGGCCTTAACAGTTCTGAATCCTGCAGTCCTGAGGGATTTTTCTTGGAGCTCTAAGGAGTCGTGGTCCAGACAGTATCTGACTGAAGTGGTAATTTCTACTGTGATAGAGAATTTGTTATAGGGACAGCCTGGTGCTGTGAATCATGCAGTGCATCCTCGTGGTGAGCCTGTGACCCTGCTGTGCTGCTATCTCTGCCTTCAGCCAAGGCTAGGAGCCCTGGTGGAGCCTGAGTCCTGTGGCCCAGTCTCCTTTTGCCTGCAGGGTCACTTCAACTGCTCGTTATATCAGTGGTGCCATGGGGGTTCTTCAGTGTCTTGGGAGTCAGTGTTGTGGGCTTCCTTCAACTACAACCAACTCCAGCATGGTGATCCATTTCCTAAAGTTCACTGACAGTGGCCGAAAAAATGTTGATTCTCTGGATACAGCTGTCAAAGGCAGTTTGCTCTTGAGACTACTCTACTTTCAAAGCCGGAATGAACGGTGAGAACAGCTGTACCCAGAGATCAAAATTTACCTGGAGTGATTGCCTTAATCTGTATATGAGGGGCTGGTTGCTTACCTGTTCTGACACACCCCTGCTACATGTTTTCAAACATAAAGCCCTAACCTGCAGCTACCCGAGCATGTCCTTTCATGGTGGAATCCCACCTGAGCCTAAGATTTTGATGACTGCAAAACATGACTGACATCATTCAAAAATAATATACAGACTCTTGTACCATCTACCCCATCAAGACCATTGCTTCCTGTGGAAGAACTCTGAATAACTTTACAAACTACCTCTAAGTAGACAAAACCCGGTTACCTACCTTGAACATTGGTGAACGCGGCTCTTAGGACAGGGCTTGGACACAATAAGATTAGTATTGAGTGTTGGTGTTGCCTTATAAAATTACAAGACCCGTTATACATTATTTAACATCTTTTCTCCCACTTTAGGTTATTATTACAGTGTTGCTATTGAAGCTATGCGAATTCTACAGTGTGATGTGTCCCATCGTTGTACACCAGACTGTGATCACATATGTGTATATATTGTTTTACTTGCTTTTAGTATCTTCAATTAGCAACAAATATGCACTAAATTACAGTTTTGTTGTACTTACTGTACTTACTAATTACAGTATTGTTTGTGGACAACCTTTTGCTCAACAAATGCTCGATAATCCACTGGGGGAGGGGATTGAGTGCCTCAGAGTTCACTTTCTGACTTCTTAGATTTTTTATGCTATCAAGACCTGCCAATCAATCATAGGTTCCTAATTGGGTCCTGCTGCTTTTCCTCAAGGCCCTGCTGTCTCCTACTTGTGTGCCCCTAGAAGAGGTTTACCTTAAGGTCCTTTCCTTTAAAACCATCCCCCTTGTGGCCTTTACTTATGACCACAGGAAAGGCGAGTTAAGAGCCCTACTATACAGGGAGCCCTTCCTTCCAATCAGCAAGGGGCATTGGTTCGAAGACTGTGCACTGCTTTACGGCTGAAGGTCTTTTCTATATTTCATCAGTTTGAGGAGTTCATTCTCGTTTGTTACCATGCATCCCCACCACGGCAGAGGAGGAGGATCTCTGCCTCCTCGACATCGGAAGGGCAGTTCAAAAGGCTCCTTTTTATATTCAGCCTCGCTGGTAAAGGTAGAAAGGCCACTTGGGCATCCCTTCCAATGGGTTAGGGCTGCCATAGCTCTAGCATACTCATCAGCCCAGCGGCCTCTGCCCTAGTGTGTCAAGGTGAGAACGACCAGAGCAATAGCAGCATTCTTTCTCCTCAAATCTGCTGTGCGTATAGATGGGCAGCCCTGTGCACATTGTCTACCACTACAGACTGCATCTCATGTATGAAAGAGAACAGCTTTCTTGATGGAGTTTTAGGCCCTTATGTTATGCTACTATTCTTTTATACTATTATTTTATACTATGCCAAATCACCACTATGGGAAAATAACAGGGGCCCTATGTCAACTTACTGTTCAATAAATGTATGTGTGCTGCATCTACATATTGGCTGCAGATCCTTTAGCTGTGGCCCATTGCTTTGATATTCCTCAATAACAATAGGACTGGGATGAGGTAGAGGATGGTGAGGGTAATGCCTCAATTACATATGGTACTATACATTAGCCCCACTCTTTTTCGTCACAGTGCTTACAAACCTGCTCTCCCTCCCTTATGAGGAAAATGTGCTTCGGCTTCAAGGATAAGCATGGGAAAAGGAGTCCTTCTATGGCACAGAAGGGAGCTACCGGGCAACACAATGGTAAATTAAAATGATTTCTCAAAGGATCGAGCCTGTTGCGAGGCAGGATTCCCTCAATCAAGTTAGGACCATGATGAGGAGGAGTAGGACTAGGAGTAATGGAAATTAGAAGATGTAAACAAGGCAGTTCCCATTATGCTGTTCTGTTCCAATGAACATTTTATTTATTTTATAATGTAATCTTTTAATTGGAGATTTGTAGCGTGCTACATTCATACACAGCACTTCAAAATACCAGGAGAGAAAATCAGAGGGATGGAGGTCTGGGTAAGGAGGAAAGGTGGTGAGGACAGGACACACAGGGCACAAATACAAAAAGGGTGACATTGTACTCTCAGTAGGGCATTGTAAATAAAAAATAGTAATTTGCACTGCAAAAGTTATCACATTAGTGATCTCTCAATGCAGAAGCTGGTCCATTGTTTGGAAAATTACACCTCTTCTTGGAGTACACAGACAGTACTCGAAGGGGAGCAAGGGAAAGGGAGAAAAGAGAGGCCAAAGACAGAGCAAGCATCTAAAAACAGAACTTGCTGTGGCATAACAGGATGGGCAGGAAGATGGATTAGCGCTGACTCTAACAATGTGTGATGCAGAGGTTGAAAGCGATACCAGGGAAATGTGGGAGTCAAACATTGCTGCCTGGCAGCATATTGCTAGTCAAATAGCTAATGTGTGTGTGGTTGTGTGATGGGTTACAGATGTGCTCTAGTGTTCCCTTAAAGCCTGGAGGTGTGTTTGGGATTGAGAACTAGTACATCCTCCAAATCCAGTACAGCCTTCCTGGGACTCCAAAGCCTTGGGCTATCACTGGTGACAGTGTCAAGGGATAACAGTGTAGAAAGACAAGTGCAGAAGGGTATGGGAGGAAAAGGAGGGATACGGTCAAGTGAGGAGGAGGAGAATCCACATCTGTGTGGTAAATGTTCTTTGCCACTGATCCATGGAAATGTGGGTGTGATCTGTGTGGTAAGAAGAATAAGAACACCGAGATGAGATTCTAAGTCATTGTTAAATCCTAAGTAAGTCAACTGCATTTCAGATATCTGAGTAAAGGTTATTAAAGCTAGAATCTTTGGTCAAGTCAGTCCATAACAGAAATCCGGGAGACCTGTCACATTTGGAAGGCTTTTCAGAATAACAATACTTTTAGTGCCTTCCTGAATTTAAGGTTGCCCATTTTGAGTTTGAGTTCAGTAGGAAGCATGTAGACAGAGATGGTGTTTCCTCTACTTCTCTATCTCTAACAGGAAGCTTGGACAGGGGGTTGTATAAGCAGAGCCTATATAGCTCAATGGAACAAAGAGGCTGAACCTGTTGGTGAGGTACTTCTGACCAATATGGTGGAAGGTTCTGCTAGTGATGCCGAGTCACTTGGATGCAGTGCATTGCTGAACAGAGTATGTGCAGGGCTTGATGAATTGCTGAGGAGCGGTCGAATTTGTTTAGTCTGGGGTTGTCCATTTACACTACTTGGAATGGTTTACCATTTCTGGAGGAATTTTGCATGGAGGCCGATTTACATCATATTGCTGTAGTCAGATGTTGCTTGTCCTAGGGTCAGGGTGACTTCGACCTCATGGGGGGGATCAAGGAAAAGGGGGGACTTTCCTGAGCATGTGTAATTGAAAGTGGCACCTGATACTCAGGACCGATTGTTAAGTTGGTGCAGTGAGGGTGCTAAAGAGCACGAATCACTGCGCCAAATCTGGAGAATCCCAGGCTCCACCTCTATTCTCAAGTAGGCCTGGGCATCCTCATAGTGCACAACAGTGCACCACCTTCTTTGCTCCTGTTTTTGGGTACAATGGGCACAATGGAAAAATCTCAGCAGCACTTTCCTTAAATAATAACATAATCGTTATTTTACGAAAGTGCTGCTGAGAACCCTTCATATTCAACATGCAAAGTAGCAGTTAATGTTTGCAAATGTGTATGTCTCCATAAGGATATTGGTTACATTTACAAGCGCATTGAACCCTGTCTCTCACCTGCATACTAGCACTACCTCATACACTGCACTTTAAAATAAATGTAATGCTAAAATACAGCACAAAGGTAGTGCTAGTATGTAGGTGAGGAACAAAGTTCAATGCAACCAGTGTCCCTGTGGCATTCCTCCACAATACTGGCAAAGAAATGGTACTGTATATGTGCGCCACTTTAACGCACATTTAATAGTGGAGGAGTGCCACAAAAATACCCGTCTTAAATGGTAGGTAACAAATGTTGGGATCGTTAGGTTGGTTTCCCACACATCCTAGCAACCGTCACATGTATTCCGAAAGTGGCGCATTCATACCGTCTTCGGAAGAATGCACCACCTTCAGAATAGGTCTTAAGTACCGAAAAGATCGATAGCGCTTTTTACGACCTTTTCGGTACTTAACACCCACATGAGAATCGGGCCCTAAGTGTCTTAATTAGTGGTCTAATCGAGAGATCAGTGACAAGGATTATGCTTAGGTTTCATACATTTTCAAAGGGTTTGGAAAGGGTACCTATCGAGAATAGCCATATAAAAAGGTAGCTTCAACCGCTTAGTGGTGCAACATAAGAGGACCTCCGTCGTCAAATAATTAAGGCTCAGGGTTTTGTCTGCCATCTCTTTCTGGATTCATTCTTGGCCTGGGTGTTTTGTTCACCCAGGTGAATCCTTGGTGTAGAGATGGAAGAGTTCAATCAAGGTTGTTAAGGACCTCATGTAGCCAATGAATTTCCATGCTGACTGACAGGGGCCTGGAGGAGAGTGCAGATTTGCTGGATTGGGGCTGATTAGAAATCACTTACTTTGTCCTGGGCTGAGTGGTCTTTCAAGAATGAAGTGGTACTCTTAAGTACAGTTCCTTGGATGTCCATATGGTGTTGAAGGTGGAAGATGAGGATCGAGTGGTCGACGGTGCCATAGGCCACTAACAGGTTAAGCAGTATCATGGCCTTAGAGAGTCTGGAATCTAGTGCCTCTAAAATGTTGTCCCTTATATTGAGTAGTGGTTATTCTTTGCACCTACAGTGTCAATAGAAACTTTGTGTAGAGGGTGACTAGATATCCAATCCTTTTGGCTTCATAAGCAAAGTTAGCAAGAGGTTTATAGTCGACAAGACAGTAACATTGGAATAGTCTACTTTTAGCAAAGGGGTGATTAGTGGACATTTGTAAGTGACTGGAGAGTCAACCACTCTTCTGGGTGGCGTGACAAACATTGGTGGGGCAAGGAGCAACAGTGGAGACCAGCTCCTTCATTAGGTGGGCTGCGTACTGGGATCATTCTGCTTTGGATGTTTTCATGTTGCAAACAATGGCTAGACCCTGCATGGTGATGGTAGAGAACGCGGAGGATGAAGTTAACAGTTCAATGTCACTCTTTTCTAGGGTAGGAGGGTTGGATGAGGCAGTTTTATTTAGTTTGATGTGTGTGATTGTGTCTTTGAAGAAAGAGCAAAGTCATTTTAGTCAAAGTCATAGTAATGTTGAGAGGCGGTCTCCTGGCCAGGGTTGGTGAGTTTGATGTAAATTGGAAATATTTTTTTTTTATATTAATATTTTATTTGCATTTATTTTTCATACACAACCTGAATTCTTAAATTAATCTGTTAAAGATGACATTGCACATTCAATAGGCAGGAGGACACCAAGCATTCTCACATTGCCCATCCTTTAACCACAGATCATCTAAGCACATCACTTCTAGATATTCAATTGCCTACATGTGTGATACATGTGTGCTATGTTTCTATGCAGTCGATACTCAAACAGAATACTCCACACTACAACTTTAGTGTTGTGGTGGGCAATACCAACTCAGCTAATAACACAGAACAAGGTGTTCTAGTCCCACCAGTTGTTTTTCTAATTACTGTTCCTGGTGCTAGGGCGAGAGCCTCATATTATGCAAACCTACTCAGCAAGAATTACCACATTTCTGAAAATAACTTTCCCTTTATAACCACACACTCCACGAGAAGTCAAGAGCAGGTCCCTGACACTTTCCTCCATTGTTGGTAGTCTGGGTGATTTTGATATGCTCAGTATCACTATCCTCATTGCTGCTCTGAACGGCCTCTATCTTTCTCGGTGTGCTATCTCTGCTAGGAAAATAGCATCACCCCAAAGTAATGTACCAAAATGATATTCTATTTGCAGCACCAGCGCCTCATTCATTGAGCCATTCACACCCCTCCAGGAGGTATCACGCTTATTGCATGGGAATTCTCTAATGGAGGAACCATGTTTTTCACCATATGTTTCTCTGGCAACCTCCTATATGAGAAAGGTATGCCATTATGCAATGCTCAACAACTCCACATTTATTTGCATTTCAGTGCTCTGCCCTCACTTTTAAGATTTGTAAATTGGTAGTCCATCCATTTCTTGCCAGATTAAGAGGGTGAATTATATTTCTAGGTGATTAGTGGGGACATTGTGTTAAGAGTGGTGGAGATAGACCTATGGGAGGTAGTGAGAATAGATCAGAGATAGATGGGTCCGCAGTTACTTGGAGCTCACTTACAGACCATTCACATAGGTCTGGGGGAGATCGCTTTCTGAGGAGTGGAGTTATGTTCTCTGCGATGAGGGGTGACAATAGATATTTTTCTCAGGGCTAGGCAGTTGCCCATCCAGAAGAGTGGAATACGATACAGGTGTGTAGAGCGAAAAAAAGGATGTTTAGGGTGTGGGTCCAAAATCTGAATTCAGCCTTAAGATAGCTGGGAGAAGCCCATGCTTCTTGTCAAATTCTTTATTAATCCAGCCCCAAGTTTGTTGGAGGTATTATCAGTCTGGCATTAAGGTTGGCTAGTCTTGTAACTCTGTCAGTAGCATTTGGTATAGAGGATGTGAAGTCAAGCCATTCTGTGAAGAAGGTTAGAGGTCTTACCTCAAAGGGTTTGAAAGATTGAACTGCTTTAAATGAGGTATAGGCGTTCACGAGACATGAAACGTCTACTGCTCAATGGACTTGCAGTTTTTCGCTCATGATTACATTACATTGGAGGTTCTCTGAAAAAGCACATACGATTCCCCCAATGGGTTATATCATTTAGGAAGTGGACGGAGGTTTTCGCTCTGTGGTGCATAGTCAGTTGTCGAGAATGGTGGAACAATTAGGGAAGGTTTGCTTCTAGTCTCCAAGTTCTCGTCTATAGGGTGCTATGGTCTGCCTGAGCAGTGTAGGGAAGCTGTCAAGCAAGCAGGGGATTGACTCATAGGTGGCCAGGGGATCTGAATGGACAGGGAGATCATTTCACTGGATTTCAGGTGAGAAAAACATTCAGCAAAGGGTGGGGGATGTTGCTTTTGGCTTATATCATTATCTGGCCACTGTAATAACTTGAGGTGACCCACTGTGGCCCTTTGATTGGTTGTACAGTAGTCGCTATAAACCTCACATTTATAGTGGTGGCAGATTTAACCAGAAACGTAGTTTCCAAGGGGTAACTGTCAGATCTGCATATTTAATCAAAGAATAAAGCATTCTCAGCAAATGACTCATGGATATTCTCAAATGTGCCAAACATACCACACTCACTAAACCCTGGAGATAACAATACAAAAAGATCATTATCGCTACTGGCCCTGAATGGAAGAAGGTGGACCTACCATTGGAGCTTCATTAATTAACGTCTTCAAGTCCTTGAAGTTGCTGTTCACCAGTTTCTTTGTCCCTCGTACTTGGGTGGTAAGATGTTGGTTGGCAGCATAAGCACTGAGAACACAGATGCTGTGACGTACAAGGGAAAAGGGGTGTATTTGTTAGAATTGAAAAGTACAGAGTAATAATTCAACCACTTACATGCAGCACAGGCTTTCTGTAGCAGTTCACCTCCAGTGCATTGACTACATTGTGGCCATGCTGACATTTTGGAAGCAAATCTTTCAGCAAATAATAAGGTAATGTGTGGGTGCCTGGCATAAGCATTGGCACGTGCCAGTGAGAAACTTACATATGACGAAGGTCTGGGTCAATAACCAGCACCAAACCTTAATGCTAAGCCGGAGGTGCTCCATAGAGCATTGTGTAGCCACGTCCCTTGTAGCCGCAGTACCCCAGCCTTCCCATCTCCACTGCAGGTTCACCCTCAGAACATCACACAGAGGGAATCTTGCTATGGGTAGGTTCTACAGGGTAAAGGCATGTCTGAGCAGTGAGCGCCTAACTCACTACCTGAATGGGAATGGGATTAAAGGTTAGAGAAGGAAAACCATTGCAGGCATCCCTCATAGGAGATGTTCTCTAGAAACT